>NC_057803.1:440525886-440538836 GCF_018294505.1 Triticum aestivum | reverse complement strand
GTCACAGCAGCAGGGCTTCGCCGAGACTACGAGGGAGAGACGTAACGGGGGGAGGTGGAGGCGCCAGGGGCTGGTGTGTGAAGTCCCTCCTCTCCCCCACTATATATAGGGGTGCCAAAGGGGGGGGGGGCGCCGGCCCTAGTAGATGAGATCTACTAGGGGGGGGGGGCGGCGGCCTAGGGGAGGTTTCCCTTCCCCCCAAGGCACCTAGGGGTGCCTTCCACCACTAGGACTCCTCCTAGGGGGAAACCCTAGGCGCATGGGCCTATAGGGGCTGGTGCCCTTGGCCCATGATGGCCAAGGCGCACCCCCAACAGCCCATGTGGCCCCCCGGGACAGGTGGCCCCACCCGATGGACCCCCGGGACCCTTCCGGTGGTCCCGGTACAATACCGATAACCCCGAAACTTGTCCCGATGCCCGAAATAGCACTTCCTATATATAATTCTTTACCTCCGGACCATTCCGGAACTCCTCGTGACGTCCGGGATCTCATCCGGGACTCCGAACAACATTCGGGTTTCTGCATATACATATCTTCATAACCCTAGCGTCACCGAACCTTAAGTGTGTAGACCCTACGGGTTCAGGAGACATGCAGACATGACCGAGACGCTCTCAGTCAATAACCATCAGCGGGATCTGGATACCCATGATGGATCCCACATGCTCCTTGATGTTGTCATCGGATGAACCATGATGTCGAGGATTCGATCAAACCCTGTATGCAATTCCCTTTGTCAATCGGTACGTTACTTGCCCGAGACTCGATCGTCGGTATCCCAATACCTTGTTCAGTCTCGTTACCGGCAAGTCACTTTACTCGTACCGTAATGCATGATCCCGTGTCCAACACCTTGGTCACATTGAGCTCAATATGATGATGCATTACCGAGTGGGCCCAGAGATACCTCTCCGTCATACGGAGTGACAAATCCCAGTCTCGATCCGTGTCAACCCAACAGCTACTTTCGGAGATACCTGTAATGCACCTTTATAGTCACCCAGTTACGTTGTGACGTTTGATACACCCAAGGCACTCTTACGGTATCCGGGAGTTACACGATCTCATGGTCGAAGGAAGAGATACTTGACACTTGCAAAGCTCTAGCAAAACGAACTACACGATCTTTTATGCTATGCTTAGGATTGGGTCTTGTCCATCACATCATTCTCCTAATGATGTGATCCCGTTATCAATGACATCCAATGTCCATAGTCAGGAAACCATGACTATCTGTTGATCACAACGAGCTGGTCAACTAGAGGCTTACCAGGGACATAGTGTGGTCTAAGTATTCACACGTGTATTACGATTTCTGGATAATACAGTTATAGCATGAATAAAAGACAATTATCATGAACAATGAAATATAATAATACTTTTATTATTGCCTCTAGGGCATATTTCCAACAGCTCTGTGTTGGTAGAGGGGTCGTCTATCCGACCAGGTGGCTGCTTTGATATTTGGTTGTGGGGGGTCTGAGGCCTCCTCATCGAATTCGGGTAGCAGCTTCTGCTTTGGGTAGCTCTTGGAGGGGCGATTGTCGCCGTAGCTTGCTGCTGTGTTGAGTATTTTACTCCATCTGATTTGGAGTGTGTCTTGCGCGGCCTTGAGCCTTTGCTTCTGCTTTTTCAGACTCCTCGTGGTGGCAACGAGCCTTTTACGGTCAGTCTGCTGCTCCGGGTGCCTGTCCGGCGTTATGTCGTCCGGACCATTATCCTTGATAAGATTTGTTTGTTCGGTTTGATTATCCAGATTGCCGTTGTCTGGCAACGATTCGCCCTGCTCCAGCACTGGGTCTGTGTGATCGCTATTTCTGTCGAGGCAGGATTTGGGGCGGCGCTTGCGTCGCTGCTTTGACTGCTTTTCGAGGGAACAAGCCTTCGATGCGTCCTTCCGCTCCTCGTCGTCATCTTTTGGTGCGTCCACCATGTATACGTCATATGACGAGGTGGTGTTCCAGGGCCCAATAGGCGCTGGTTCTTCATCGTCTACTCATCAGCGTCCATACCATCGATGTCTTCGGAGTCGAAGTCGAGCATGTTGGTTAAATCGTCGACGGTGGCTACAAAGTGGGTGGTGGGTGGGCTTTGAATTTCTTCATCGTCCGTATCCCAATCTCGCTGACCGTAGTCCGACCAGGGATCTCCTGATAAAGAGAGAGACTTTAGTGATTTCATAATATCGCCAAAGGGCGAGTGCTGAAAGATGTCCGCGGCAGTAAACTCCATGATCGGCGCCCAATCGGATTCGATCGGCAGAGGCGCGAATGGCTCGGAGTCCGGAGAGGAGTCCGGCTCCTTGGAATCATGAGTTTCGCGGAGTGCGGGGCTGGTGTTTGGCTCAATCGCCGTTAGGATCGCAGCCCCCGAGGCAGCGTCCAACCATCCATCCTCGATCAGTGTGGTTGGCTCCGAATTAAGGGCTGAAGCCGATGCGAGTGCGGCCTTCAGGGCACTGTTCGGCGGCAGAGCTAGATCATGCTCGTCGGGACAGTGTGGCGCGCTCGGCAGTGGCTCGAATCCGTCGAAGATCAAGTCCCCGCGGATGTCAGCCATGTAGTTTAAACTTCCAAATCCGACCTGATGGCCAGGGGCGTAGCTTTCGATCTGCTCCAGACGGCCAAGTGAATTAACCCGCAGTGCGAAGCCGCCGAAGACGAAGATCTATCCTGGGAGGAAGGTCTCACCCTGGACTGCATCGCTATTGATCATCGTAGGAGCCATCGAGCCTGATGGCGACGACACAGAGGAACTCTCAATGAAAGCACCAATGACGGAGTCAAAACCGGCGGATCTCGGGTAGGGGGTTCCGAACTGTGCGTCTAGGCCGGATGGTAACAGGAGGCAAGGGACACGAAGTTTTACCCAGGTTCGGGCCCTCTCGATGGAGGTAAAACCCTACGTCCTGCTTGATTAATATTGATGATATGGGTACTACAAGAATAGATCTACCACGAGATCGGAGAGGCTAAACCCTAGAAGCTAGCCTATGGTATGATTGTTGTCGTGTATGTTGTCCTACGGGCTAAAACCCTCCGGTTTATATAGACACCTAAGAGGGTTAGGGTTACACAAAGTCGGTTACAATGGTAGGAGATCTACATATCTGTATCACCAAGCTTGCCTTCCACGCCAAGGAAAGTCCCTTGCGGACATGGGACGGAGTCTTTAATCTTGTATCTTCATAGTCCAGGAGTCCGGCTGAAGGTATAGTCCGGCTATCCGAACACCCCCTAATCCAGGACTCCCTCAATCTTCGTAGAATATGTAGGAGCCAATATGAGCATCCAGGTTCTGCTATTGGTTATTGACCAGAGATGTGTCTCAGTCATGTCTACATAGTTCTCGAACCCGTAGGGTCCACACCCTTTACATTTGGTGACGATCGATATTATGAGTTTATGTGTTTTGATGTACCAAAGGTAGTTCGGAGTCCCAAATGTGATCATGTACATGACGAGGAGGCTCGAAATGGTCGAGACATAAAGATCGATATATTGGATGACTATGTTTGGACATCGGAAAGGTTTCGAGAGAGTTCGGGCATATACCGGAGTACCAGGGGGTTACCGGAACCCTTCGAGGAGTTAATGGGCCTTAATGGGCCATAGTGGAAAGGAGGAGGAGGCGGCCAAGGTGGGGGCGCCCCCCAAGCCCAATCCAAATTGGAGGGGGGCCCGGCCCCCCTTTCCTTCTCTCCTTCTCCCCCTTCCTTCCCTCTCCTACTCCAACTAGGGAAGGGGGAATCCTACTCCCACTAGGAGTAGGACTCCCCCCTTGGGTGCACCTAGGAGGTCGTCCCTCTTCCCCTCCTCCACTCCTTTATATACGGGGAGAGGGGGGCACCCTAGAGACACAGAAGTTGATCATTGATCCCTTAGCCGTGTACGGTGCCCCCCTCCACCATAACCCACCTCGGTCATATCGTCGTAGTGCTTAGGCGAAGCCCTGCGCCGGTAGCTTCATCATTACCGTCATCACGCCGTCGTGATGACGAAGCTCTCCCTCGACACTCAGCTAGATCAAGAGTTCATGGGATGTCACCGAGCCGAACGTGTGCAGATCGCGGAGGTGCCATACTTTCGGTACTAGGATCAGTCGGATCGGGAAGACGTACGACTACATCAACCGCGTTGTCATAACACTTCCGCTTACGGTCTACGAGGGTACGTGGACAACACTCTTCCCCTCTTGTTGCTATGCATCACCATGATAGATCTTGCGTGTGCGTAGGAAAGTTTTTGAAATTACTGCGTTCCCCAACAGTGGCATCCGAGCCAGGTCTATGCGTAGATGTTATATGCATGAGTAGGACACAAAGGAGTTGTGGGCGTGGGTATATACATATTGCTTGCCGTCACTAGTTGTTTCTTGATTCGACGGTATTGTTGGATGAAGCGGCCCAGACCGACATTACGCGTACGCCTATGCGAGACTGGTTCTACCAACGTGCTTCGCACACATGTGGCTGGTGGGTGTCAGTTTCTCCAACTTTAGTTGAATCGGATTCAATGAACATGGTTCTTTCTGAAGATCAAAAAGCAATCACTATACCGCGTTGTGGTTTTTGATGCGTAGGTCAGAACGGTTCTTGCTAAGCCCGTAGCAGCCACGTAAAACTTGCAACAACAAAGTAGAGGACATCTAACTTGTTATTGCAGGGCATGTTGTGATGTGATATGGTCAATACATGATGAGATATAAATTGTTGTATGAGATGATCATGTTTTGTTAAAGTTATCGGCAACTGGCAGGAGCCTTATGTTTTTCTCTTTATTGCATAAGATGCAAGCGCCATATAATTGCTTTATTTTATCGCTATGTGATAGCAATAGTTGCAAAAGCAATAGTTGGTGAGACGACCATGTGACATCATGTTGATAGAGATCAAGATGATGGAGATCATGGTGTCATGCCGGTGACGATGGAGATCATGACGGTACTTTGGTGATGGAGATCAAAGGCACAAGATGATGATGGCCATATCATGTCACATATTTTGATTGCATGTGATGTTTATCTTTTATGCATCTTATTTTGCTTAGTACGATGGTAGAATTATGAGATGCTCCCTCACTAAAATTTCAAGGTATAAGTGTTCTCCATGAGTATGCACCGTTGCAACAGTTCTTCGTGCTGAGACACCACGTGATGACCGGGTGTGATATGCTCTACGTTCACATACAACGGGTGCAAGCCAGTTTTGCACATGCAGAATACTCGGGTTAAACTTGACGAGCCTAGCATATGCAGATATGGCCTCGGAACACTGAGACCGAATGGTCGAACGTGAATCATATAGTAGATATGATCAACATAGTGATGTTCACCATTGAAAACTAATCCATCTCACGTGATGATCGGACATGGTTTAGTTGATATGGATCATGTGATCACTTAGATGATTAGAGGGATGTATATCTAAGTGGGATTTCTTAAGTAATATGATTAATTGAACTTTAATTTATCATGAACTTAGTCCTGATAGTGTTAGCATATATATGTTGTAGATCAATAGCTCGCGATGTAGCTCCCCGTTTATTTTTGATATGATCCTAGAGAAAAACTATGTTGAAAGATGATAGTAGAAATGATGCGGACTAGGTCCGTGATCTGAGGATTATCCTCATTGCTGCACAGAAGAATTATGTCCTTGATGCACCGGTAGGTAACAAACCTATTGCAGGAGCAGATGCGGACATTATGAACGTTTGGCAAAGCTCGGTATGATGACTACTTGATAGTTTAGTGCACCATGCTTTACGACTTAGAACCGGGACTTCAAAAATATTTTGAATGCCATGGAGCATATAAGATGTTCCAAAAGCTGAAATTTGTATTTCAAACTCATGCCTGCGTCAAGAGGTATGAGACCTCTGACAAGTATTTTGCCTACAAGATGGAGGAGAATAGCTCAACTAGTGAGCATGTGCTCAGAATGTATGAGAACTACGATCGCTTGAATCAAGTGGGAGTTAATCTTCCAGATAAGATAGTGATTGACAAAGTTCTCTAGTCACTATCGCCAAGTTACTGGAACTTCGTGATGAACTATAATATGTAAGGGATGACGAAAATGATTCCCGAGCTCTTCGCGATGCTAAAATCAGCGAAGGTAGAAATCAAGAAAAGCATCAAGTGTTGATGGTTGACAAGACCACTAGTTTCAACTAAAAGGGCAAGGGAAAGAAAGGGAACTTCAAGAAGAATGGCAAGCAAGTTGCCACTCCCATGAGGAAGCCCAATGCTAGACCCAAGCCTGAAACTGAGTGCTTCTACTACAAAGGATATGGTCACTGGAAGTGGAACTGCCCTAGATACTTGGTGGATAAGAAGGATGGCAAAGTGAGCAAAGGTATATTTGATATACATGTTATTGATGTGTACTTGACTAGTGTTTATAGCAACCCCTCAGTATTTGATACTGATTCAGTTGCTAAGAGTAGAAACTCAAAATGGGAGTTGCAAAATAAACAGAGACTAGTTAAGGGTGATGATGTGAGTTGGAAGTGATTCCAAGGTTGATAAGATCACCATCGCACACTCCCTTTACCTTCGGGATTAGTGTTGAACCTAAAATAAATGTTATTTGGTGTTTGCGTTGAGCATAAATATGATTGGATCATGTTTATTGCAATACGGTTATTCATTTAAATCAAAGAATGATTGTTGTTCTATTTACATGAATAAAACCTTCTATGGTCATACACTCAATATAAATGGTTTATTGAATCTCGATCGTAGTGATACACATTTTCATAATATTGAAACCAAAAGATGCAAAGTTAATAATGATAGTGCAACTTATATGTGGCACTGCTGTTTAGGTCATATTGGTGTAAAGCGCATGAAGACACTCCATGCTAATGGAATTTTGGAATCATTTGATTATGAATCACTTGATGCTTGCGAACCATGCCTCATGGGCAAGATGACTAAGACTCCGTTCTCCGGAACAATGGAGCGAGCGACTGACTTATTGGAAATAATACATACTGATGTATGTGGTCCGATCAGTGTTGAGGTTTGCGGTGGGTATCATTATTTTCTGACCTTCACAGATGATTTGAGCAGATATGGGTATATCTACTTGATTGAACATAAGTTTGAAACATTTGAAAATTTCAAAGAATTTCAAAGTGAAGTGGAAAATCATCATAACAAGAAAATAAAGTTTCTACAATCTGATCGCGGAGACGAATATTTGAGTTACGAGTTTGGTCTTCAACTAAAACAATGTGGAATAGTTTCACAAATTCATGTCACCTGGAACACCACATCATAATGGTGTGTCCGAACATCATAACCATACTTTATTGGATATAGTGCAATCCATAATGTCTATTACTGATTTGCCACTATCGTTTTGGGGTTATGCATTAGAGATAGCTACATTCACGTTAAATAGGGCACCGTCTAATCCGTTGAGATGACACCGTATGAATTATGGTTTGGCAAGAAACCTAAGCTGTCATTTCTTAAAGTTTGGGGTTGTGATGCTTATGTGAAAAAGTTTGAGCCAGATAAGCTCAAACCCAAATAAGAAAAGTGCGTCTTCATAGGATACCCAAAAGAAATTGTTGGGTACACCTTCTATCTGTAGCGACCAGACCTCAACCAGTCTAATCTCTGTGCTTCGGTGTCATCCCTGGATCAGTAATGCTGACACCACACAGTACTCGGAGGATTTATAGCAGAGTAGCAATCACACACTTTATTACATCGAGTGTCTCATAAGAGAACTTATTACAATAAATATGGCTTAAGGCCATCTAATAACGATAACAGCGGAAGGCTTGGAAGATAAGTGAGTCCATCAACTCTAACAACATCACTGAGTATAGAACCGCGACGTAAAAACTCCTTAATCGTTGTCTGAAAAGTCTGCAACATTAACGTTGCAGCCCGAAACGGGTCAGCACATGGAATATGCTGGCAATGTAACACATAGAGAGTAATGGAATGGAACAACTATACTATATGCATAGTTGGCTGGTGGAAAGCTCTATGGTTACAGTTTTGCGGAAAGCCAATTTTTCCCTACTTCAAGGAATAAATTTATTTAACTATCATGGTAGTCGTTAAACATTGAGAATGGTTGACAGCATTCTCAATCCCAATTAAGCATCATCATTAAACATAACCCAACAAATTAATTTAGAGTAACATGTTGAGATTCACATGATAATCCAAGTACTAGATACTCAAGATGTCCATAAACGGGGACACGGCTAACCATGATTAGTTTATTACACTCTGCAGAGGTTTGCACACTTTTCCCCACAAGACTCGATCGCCTCCGTTTGGTTTCTCGCACTACATGGTGTTTGAGAAGACGGATGGCCGATACACAGTCTTTCAGAAGCGCTAGCACCTTACAATCGGGTAGACCGTACCACCTACATCCCCTACATCTGCTAGTCTACCACTGTAAGAGTTCGCACAACTTAGTCAACTATGCTAGAGCCCATAATAGCTTGTGGCTGCACACGGAAGTTTCTAGTATGAATAGTCTCATGATCCCTTTGAGCCTGGGTGGTGGTCCAAAAGAAAATAGGCAAGTCCTGGAATACCCAGGTGCCTCAATCCACCCAGATGTGTGTTTAAGTTGCCACCTTAGATAAACCATTAATTAACAAACTCACATCTGTCATGGATATCACTCACCCAATCCACGTCTACTAGCATAGCATGGCATAATAAGCAAACATAGAAGTAACTCCCAAAGGTTTGATAATAAACAGGTAATAGGTACTACCTCATCTACTTCCCATCCCACAATTTAATTAGATCCTAATCATGCAATGTGTGAGGATTGATCTAATGCAATAAAACTGGGTAGTAGAAAAGGTATGATCAAAGTGTTACTTGCCTTGCTGATGATCCGCGAAACCTAGAGATTCGAAGTAACAAGCGGCGCACTCTGGGTACTCTATCGCAAACAAACAAACAAGCATACAATAAGAACTCATCTAATGCATGGGTAAAACTCAAATAAGAGATCTAACCAGAAGGTTCAACTTAAGAACTCTGGTTAGCAAAAAGAATCAAATCGAACGAAGCAACGAAAGTCAAACGGCGAAAGAAAACAACTTCGTTCTAGTAATCTGGATCTAGGGCAAATTTTACAGTAGGAAAATCTTGTTTAAGTTGATTAAACGGATAGAGGGTTTCGAGACGAAACTCTAGGCGCTTGAATCGCCTGATTCTGATAAACGAGCGAAAAGTTATACTAAAATGAAAATCGGATCAGGAATCGCGATCAGAAAAATTATGGATTTAATCCGAGAAAAAGAAAAACGACGAACGTTCGCTAGAACGAACGAACGGACGAACGCTCACTATTTAAATAAACCGGAAAAACCGATCTATTTAAAAAAACCCGAAACTAAAAAAACCGACAGAAAAACCGACGAAAACCGATCTATTTTTTTAAAAAAACCGATGGCACGGTAGTCGAGGCGCGGCGAACCTCGGGCGGCGGAATCCGGTGGCGGCGGCGGCGTCTGGCGGCGGCGGCGGGCGGCGGCGACGGCGGTGGCGCGTGGGGCGGGGCGGCTCGGGGCTAGGGTTTGCCCGGGCGGGCTGCCCCGGCTTTTAAAGCCTGCCGGGCCAGAGTCCCGGACGGACACGGCCCGGTTAGGTCGGTTCACTTTTTTTTAAATATTATGCGCGGAAGAAAAATTAAAAGAAATACTAAACGGACTCCAAAAATTCCGAAATAAATTTTCACGGGCTTCTAAAATCAAGCCGCACAAGGTGAACATTTATTTGGGACCTAAATGCAATTTTGAAAAATGCACATTTTACCTAAATTCAAATAAAACACCGAAAAACTCCGAAATAAAATCTTATTTGATTTTATTATTAAATCCTCAATATTTCTTTATTTTGGGAAAGTCATTTTATTCCCTCTCTCATATTTTTGTAATAGAAATAATTGATGATAAAATAAATAAAATCAAATGATCCTATTCTCAAAATTTGAGAAAACTCAAATATGAAAATAACGAAATCCCCAACTCTCTCCGTGGGTCATTGAGTTGCGTAGAATTTCTAGGATCAACCAAAATGCAAAATAAAATATGGTATGCAATGATGATCTAATGTATAACATTCCAAATTGGAAATTTGGGATGTTACAAACCTATCCCCCTTAAGATGAATCTCGCCCTCGAGATTCGGGTTGGCTAGAAAATAGGTGAGGGTGGTCCTTGAGTAAATCTTCCTCTCGTTCCCAGGTGGCTTCATCCTCTGTGTGGTGGCTCCACTGAACTTTGCAAAACTTGATAACCTTGCCGCGGGTGACTCGACTGGCAAATTCGAGATCTTAATTGGTTTCTCCTTGTAGGTCAAATCGTTATCCAACTGAATAGTTTCCAATGGCACTGTGTCTCTCAATGGTATGTCAGCCATCTCCGCGTGACATTTCTTTAACTGAGAAACGTGGAACACAGCATGAACTCCTGACAATCCTTCAGGCAATTCCAACTTGTAGGCCACTTCTCCCATACGCTCCAAAACTTGATATGGTCCTACAAATCGTGGCGCTAACTTCCCTTTAACTCCAAAATGCTTTGTTCCCCGAAGTGGAGATACTCGAAGATAAGCTCTATCTCCGACTTCGTAAACTGTCTCCTTGCGTTTGGAATCTGCATAGCTCTTCTGTCTAGACTGGGCTACCTTGAGCCTATCGCTAATCAGGTTCACCTTCTGTTCAGACTCTTTAATCAAGTCAGGTCCAAACAACTGGCGGTCTCCAACTTCGTCCCATGATAACGGTGTCCTGCACCTCCTTCCGTACAATGCTTCGAAAGGGGCCATCTTTAAACTGGTTTGGTAACTGTTGTTGTAAGAGAACTCTGCATATGGCAAATTATCGTCCCAACTAGATCCATAATCTAGCGCACAAGCTCTCAGCATATCCTCCAAAATTTGATTGATTCTCTCGGTCTGTCCATCTGTCTGTGGATGAAAAGCTGTACTGAATTCTAGCCTGGTTCCCAAAGTTTCGTGCAACTACTGTAGCGACCAGACCTCAAACAGTCTGATCTTTGTGGTCCGGTGTCATCCCTGGATCAGTAATGCTGACACCACACAGTACTCGGAGGATTTATAGCAGAGTAGCAATCACACACTTATTACATCGAGTGTCTCAAAAGAGAACTTATTACAATAAATATGGCTTAAGGCCATCTAATAACGATAACAACGGAAGGCTTGGAAGATAAGTGAGTCCATCAACTCCAACGGCATCACTGAGTATAGAACCATGACCTAAAAACTCCTTAATCGTCGTCTGAAAAGTCTGCAACATTAACGTTGCAGCCCGAAATGGGTCAGCACATGGAATATGCTGGCAATGTAACACATAGAGAGTAATGGAATGAAACAGCTATACTATATGCATATTTGGCTGGTGGAAAGCTCTATGGTTACTGTTTTGCGTAAAGCCAATTTTTCCCTACTGCAAAGGAATAAATTTAATTACTATCATGGTGGTTGTTAAACATTGAGAATGGTTGACAGCATTCTCAATCCCAATTAAGCATCATCATTAAACATAACCCAACAAAATTAGTTTAAAGTAACATGTTGAGATTCACATGAAAATCCAGGTACTAGATACTCAAGATGTCCATAACCGGGGACACGGCTAACCATGATTAGTTTGTTACACTCTGCAGAGGTTTGCGCACTTTTCCCCACAAGACTCGATCGCCTCCGTTTGTTTTCTTGCACTACATGGTGTTTGAGAAGACGGATGACCGAGACATAGCCTTTCAGAAGCGCTAGCACCTTACGATCGGGTAGACCGTACCACCTACATCCCCTACATCTGCTAGTCTACCACTGTAAGAGTTCGCACGACTTAGTCAACTATGCTAGAGCCCATAATAGCTTGTGGCTGCACACGGAAGTTTCTAATATGAATAATCTCATGATCCCTTTGAGCCTGGGTGGCGGTCCAAAAGAAAACAGGCAAGTCCTGGAATACCTAGGTGCCTCAATCCACCCAGATGTGTGTTTAAGTTGCCACCTTAGATAAACCATTAATTAACAATCTCACATCTGTCATGGATTTCACTCACCCAATCCACGTCTACTAGCATAGCACGGCATAATAAGAAAACGTAGAAGTAACTCCCAAAGGTTTCATAATAAACAAGTAATAGGTACTACCTCATCTACTTCCCATCCCACAATTTAATTAGGTCGTAATCATGCAATTTGTGACGATTGATCTAATGCAATAAAACTGGGTAGTAGAAAAGGTATGATCAAAGTGTTACTTGCCTTGCTGATGATCCGGGAAACCTAACGATTCGAAGTAATAGGCGGCGCACTCCGGATACTCTATCGCAAACAACAAATGAGCATACAATAAGTACTCATCTAATGCATAGGTAAATCAAATAAGAGATCTAACCAGAAGGTTCAACTTAAGAACTCCGGTTGGCAAAAAGAATCAAATCGAACGAAGCAACGAAAGTCAAACGGTGAAAGAAAACAACTTCGTTCTAGTAATCTGGATCTAGGGCAAGTTTTACAGTAGCAAAATCTTGTTTAAGTTGGTTAAACAGATAGAGGGTTTCGAGACGAAACTCTAGGCGCTTGAATCGCCTGATTCCGATAAACGAGCGAAAAGTTATACTAAAATGAAAATCGGATCAGGAATCGCGATCAGAAAAATCAAGGATTTAATCCGAGAAAAGAAAACGACGAACAGATTAACGAACGAACGTTCATTATCCAGATCTAAACGATGAACATGTTCGTTTAAATGAACAAACGAGCGAACGCTCGCTATTTAACCTAAACCGAAAAAACCGATCTAAAAAAGCGAAAACTAAAAAAACCGAAAAAAACCAACGGAAAACCATTCGGTTTTAAAAAAAACCGGCGGCGCGGACTACGAGGCGGCGGCGAACCTCGGCGGGCGT
>NC_057803.1:440407260-440525470 GCF_018294505.1 Triticum aestivum | reverse complement strand
GGGCGGCGCGGCGGGGCGGTGGCGGCGGTGGCGGCGGGGCTGGGGCGGGGCGCTAGGGCGGGGCGCTGGGCTAGGGTTTCCCCCTCCGGGGTGGGCTGGCTTATAAAGCCCCTACGGGCTAGGAGTCCTAGTCGGACACGGCCCGTAGGTCGGTTCCCCCCTTTTTTAAATAGTTACGCTCGGAAGAAAAATAAAAATAAATACTAAACGGACTCCAAACATCCCGAAATAAATTTTCCCGAGCTTCTAAAATCATGCCTGACAAAGTGAACATTTATTTGGGCCCTAAATGCAATTTTGAAAAACGCACATTTTTCCTAAATTCAAATAAAACACCGAAAAACTCCGAAATAAAAGCTTATTTGATTTTATTATTAAATCCTCAATATTTCTCTATTTTGGGAAAGTCATTTTATTCCCTCTCTCATATTTTTGTAATAGAAATAATTGATGATAAAATAAATAAAATCAAATGATCCTATTCTCAAAATTTGAGAAAACTCAAATATGAAAATAACGAAATCCCCAACTCTCTCCGTGGGTCCTTGAGTCGCGTAGAATTTTCTAGGATCAACCAAAATGCAAAATAAAATATGATATGCAATGATGATCTAATGTATAACATTCCAAATTGAAAATTTGGGATGTTACAACTGCTTCCAGAACTTTGAGGTAAACTGGGTTCCTCTATCTGATACGATACTCCTTGGAACTCCATGCAGACATACGATCCTGGTCATGTATATCTTTGCCAACTTAGCACTGGTGTAAGTGGTCTTTACTGGGATGAAATGAGCTACTTTCGTCAATCGATCGACTACAACCCAAATCGAGTCATAGCCTGAACGAGTCCTGGGCAATCCCGTGATAAAATCCATGCCTAGCTTATCCCACTTCCATTCGGGTATCGGCAATGGTTGTAACAATCCTGCTGGCTTCTGATGCTCTGCCTTTACTCTCTGACATACATCACAAACTGCTACATACTCCGGAATATCCTTCTTCATTCCGGTCCACTAGAAAATATCTTTCAAATCCAAATACATCTTGGTATTTCCTGGGTGAATTGAATATGGTGAATTGTGTTCCTCTTGCAAATCAACTTCCTAATCTCCGGGCCATTGGGCACATAAACACGGTCTTCAAACCATAGGGTGTCGTGCTCATCCTCACGAAATCCTTTAGCTTTTCCTTTGCTTAGTTTCTCCTTTATAGCGGCAATCTCTTTGTCAGTTTTCTGAGCTTCCCTGATTCTATCCGTCAAAGTTGACTGAATCTCCAATGCTGCTGCATAGCCTCTCGGAACTATTTCCAAACATAGTTCACGAAGATTTTCTGCTAGCTCCCTTGGTATTTCTCCCGTCATTAACGTGTTGACATGGCTCTTACGGCTTAATGCGTCAGCTACTACATTAGCCTTTCCGGGATGATAATGCAATCTCATATCACAATCCTTGATGAGGTCCAACCATCTCCTTTGTCTGAGGTTCAACTCCTTCTGTGTGAAAATGTACTTCAAACTCTTATGATCCGTGTACACCTCACAATGATTTCCAATCAGAAAATGTCTCCATGTTTTCAATGCATGCACTACGGCTGCTAATTCCAAATCATGCGTAGCATAATTCAACTCATGAGGCTTCAGTTGTCTTGAGGTATATGAAACAACTCTCCCTTCCTACATAAGCACTGCTCCAAGTCCTCGAAGTGAAGCGTCGCAATACACCTCATAATCTTTGGTCTGGTCTGGCAAAATCAATACTGGTGAGGTAACTAAACGTTTCTTCAACTCCTGGAAACTAGCCTCACATTCCTCTGTCCATATGAACTTGGTATCTTTCTTTAACAACTCAGTCATAGGCTTCGCAATCTTTGAGAAATTCTCAATAATTCTCCGGTAGTATCCTGCGAGTCCAAGAAAACTCCGGATCTTTCCAACTGTTGTTGGGGCTTCCCACTTGGTCACGGTTTCAAATTTAGTGGGATCAACTGCTATACCTTCTCCAGATATAACATGTCCGAGGAATCCTACTTCCTTCAACCAAAACTCACATTTGCTGAACTTGGCATATAGTTGATGTTCTCTGAGCTTTCCAAGTACCAAACGCAAATGCTCCTTATGCTCCTCTTCATTCTTCGAATAAACCAGGATATCATCAATGAACACTACGACGAACTTATCCAAAAACTCCATAAACACTTTGTTCATCATGTTCATAAAATAGGCAGGTGCGTTAGTCAGACCAAATGACATAATGGTATACTCGTACAGCCCATACCTGGTGGTAAAAGCTGTCTTAGGCATATCCTGTTCTCGAATCTTCAACTGGTGGTATCCTGATCGCAGATCGATCTTGGAAAATACCTTAGCTCCTTGCAATCGATCAAACAGATCGTTGATCATTGGTAGTGGGTACTTGTTCTTGATCGTTACTTCATTCAATCCTCGATAATCAACAACCATCCTTAACAATCCATCCTTCTTCTCCACTAGAAGTACTGACGATCCCCAAGGCGAAGAACTTGGGCGAATATATCCCTTATCCAGTAACTCCTTAATCTGCTTCTTAATTTCCACCAAATCCTTTGCTGGCATCCTATATGGTCTCTTTGATATTGGCCCTGTGCCTGACAATAGCTCAATCAAAAACTCAATATCTCTATCCGGTGGCATGCCTGGCAACTCTTCTGGAAATACTTTAGGGAAATCCCTTACCACTGGTACTTCCTCCTGCACAACTCCTATTAGGCAATTTACTTGAGTCCTCTTTGGCACATGTCAGGATACATACTTGATCCTTCTCCCTTCTGGGGTGGTAAGCAAAATTGACTTACTAGCACATTCAATATTCCCTTCATACTTTGATAACCAATCCATGCCTAATATCACATCCAATCCTTGAGATCAATACTATTAGGTTAGAGGGAAAAACATAGTTACCAATCCTTAATGGTAACCGATCACACCATCGACTAGCCATATACTCTGCTCCAAGCGAGGTTACTAACATGGGTGACCTAAGGGCTTGGGTTGATAGGTTATACTTATCCACAAATCCCCTTGAGATGTATGAATGCAATGCACCAGTATCAAAAAGAACGAGTGCAGTAAATGACTTAACCAAAAACTTACCTATTATTGCATCGAGCTGAGCTTCAACCTCCTCCACGCTAACGTGGTTCACCTGGCCCCTGTTGAAAGGGTTCGGCTTCTTCCCAGAACTTCCATTGCCATTTTTGCCTTCAGGACATTCATTGGCATAATGTCCGGTCTTCTGACACTTAAAGCAAGTGACTTGGCTCAGGTCCTTCTTGGCTGGGGTTGATGGGTTGGTGCGATTCTGGCCGTTGCTTCCTCCATTGCCATTTCCATTCTTGGTGCCATTGTGGTTGTGCGAGCTACCTCCTCCATGGGTATGTTGAAAATGTCCTCCCGGTCTAGGGGTAAAACATGGCTTCTGCTGAGCTCCTGAATTGTACTTCCCTTGTCCATACTTCCTCTTGCGATTCTCAATTTGCTGCTGCTTGCCTTCAATCATAAGAGCATGGTCTACCAACTCCTCATAGTTGTTGAAGGTTGCTACCATCAACTGCATGCTCAAATCATCATTCAGTCCTTCCAGAAACTTCTCCTGCTTAGCTGCATCCGTAGCAACGTCATCTGGGGCATAACGTGCTAAGTTACTAAAGTCCTCTACATACTGGCCAACTGTCCATCCTCCTTGGCGCAAGTTGTGAAACTCACGCTTCTTCATGGCCATAGCTCCTGCTGAAACATGTGCAGTACGAAAAGCCTGCTGAAACTAGTCCCATGTGACAGTGTCGACAGGGAAAGTGGCTGTGAAATTCTCCCACCATGATGCTGCGGGTCCTTCTAGCTGATGTGCGGCAAACTTCACCTTCTCCGCATCTATGCATCCTGCTGTGGTCAACTCTCTAGCTGTCTTGCGGAGCCAATCATCTTCTACTATCGGCTCGGTGCTACTGGAAAACACCGGCGGATTCAGCCTAAGAAAACGGGCTAAGTGGTCAATAGGTGGTGGTGGTGGTGGGTTGTTGTTGTTCCCCTGATTCTAATTCTGGACTAGCAACTGCATCAATGTGTTCTGCTGATGGATCAACTGGGTGAGCTCCGGTGGAAAGGCAAATCCGGGGTCATGTCTCGGAGGCATATGAGGGTTTAGAAAAGATGAGATGTAAGAATAGAGGGGGTCTAAAGAGAAAACACTACCCATATGCACATGAGGCAAAAGCAAACAATTCACTTCATTCAATCAAACAAGGGCATACAATCGATCTATCTATCGCAAAAGTGCTCGGACTACTATATTTACATGGTGGACTACTACTACTCATGAGGTGGTCTACTAGAAATATTCTTCGGTTGCAGACTCCATGATATCTGCTCCAGCTTCATCAACATAGTCATCATCGCTACTATCTAGATCTGAGTCGGTGTCGTCGATGATGATGTAGTCTTCCAGGCTAATCTCCTTGTGTTCTTCGTCTTCATCTACTGGCGTAGGGCCTCCCATAAATATTCCGATCTTCTTGATCAGGTCGTCATTCTTCTCCACCAATACTTCAATTTCCTCCTCATAATCTTCAAGTGTAGCCTTGAGTTCTTCCTCCAGTTCCTTGATTCTTGTCCTTGCCTTCTTCAGATCTATCATGTCGGCGCACATCTGGTTCTCTTGTCATCGAATGTGCTGGTTTAACTCCTGGATAAAAGCTGCGTTTGATCTATCCTTCCTGGTGCTGATCATCTCCCAGTGCTCATCTCGGCGCCCACAAATCTGGTAGATATTATCCTTGAGATCCTTGCGGTAGCCTTCTCCAATGCGTCCCATGGCGATGTGAGCTGCCATGCTCTTTCCTAGACTCCAAGTTGGTGCATCAAAAGAAAACTCTATGGGCTCAGTGACGGGCATGAACGTCCTTCCTGGAACTTGAACTTGAATCATCCAGCGCTCTTCTTCAGGTAAAGTGGCGTTGTAGGTTCCGGTGAATCTTGGTACTCCTATATTCAGGTATCTAGTGACTTCCTTCAAGTGACGTCCAAAGGGTGTATCTTCATCTGGTTGTGTGAACTTGTTCCTTGCATCCGCCATCCTAAAGAGTAGAAAAGATGAGAAGTCAGAAAAGAAGAGAGTGGAAAGTGATCTAGGTCTTTTAACTTAGTGGTCGTGTCCTATAGTCAGCGTGTGCTCTGATACCATCTCTGTAGCAACCAGACCTCAACCAGTCTGATCTCTGTGCTCTGGTGTCATCCCTGGATCAGTAATGCTGACACCACACAGTACTCGGAGGATTTATAACAGAGTAGCAATCACACACTTTATTACATCGAGTGTCTCATAAGAGAACTTATTACAATAAATATGGCTTAAGGCCATCTAATAACAATAACAGCGGAAGGCTTGGAAGATAAGTGAGTCCATCAACTCCAACGGCATCACTGAGTATAGAACCACGATCTAAAAACTCCTTAATCGTCGTCTGAAAAGTCTGCAACATTAACGTTGCAGCCCGAAACGGGTCAGCACATGGAATATGCTGGCAATGTAACACATAGAGAGTAATGGAATGAAACAGCTATACTATATGCATATTTGGCTGGTGGAAAGCTCTATGGTTACAGTTTTGCGGAAAGCCAATTTTTCCCTACTTCAAGGAATAAATTTATTTAACTATCATGGTAGTTTTTAAACATTGAGAATGGTTGACAACATTCTCAATCCCAATTATGCATCATCATTAAACATAACCCGACAAATTAATTTAGAGTAACATGTTGAGATTCACATGATAATCCAAGTACTAGATACTCAAGATGTCCATAACCGGGGACATGGCTAACCATGATTAGTTTATTACACTCTGTAGAGGTTTGCGCACTTTTCCCCACAAGACTCGATCGCCTCCGTTTGGTTTCTCGCACTACTTGGTGTTTGAGAAGACGGATGACCAAGATACAGTCTTTCAGAAGCGCTAGCACCTTACGATCGGGTAGACCGTACCACCTACATCCCCTACATCTGCTAGTCTACCACTGTAAGAGTTCAAATAACTTAGTCAACTATGCTAGAGCCCATAATAGCTTGTGGCTGCACACGGAAGTTTCTAGTATGAATAGTCTCTTGATCCCTTTGAGCTTGGGTGGCGGTCCAAAAGAAAATAGGCATGTCCTGGAATACCCAGGTGCCTCAATCCACCCAGATGTGTGTTTAAGTTGCCACCTTAGATAAACCATTAATTAACAAACTCACATCAGTCATGGATATCACTCACCCAATCCACGTCTACTAGCATAGCACGACATAATAAGCAAATGTAGAAGTAACTCCCAAAGGTTTGATAATAAACAGGTAATAGGTACTACCTCATCTACTTCCCATCCCACAATTTAATTAGATCCTAATCATGCAATGTGTGAGGATTGATCTAATGCAATAAAACTGGGTAGTAGAAAAGGTATGATCAAAGTGTTACTTGCCTTGCTGATGATCCGCGAAACCTAGAGATTCGAAGTAACAAGCGGCGCACTCCGGGTACTCTATCGCAAACAAACAAACAAGCATACAATAAGAACTCATCTAATGCACGGGTAAAACTCAAATAAGAGATCTAACCAGAAGGTTCAACTTAAGAACTCCGGTTGGCAAAAAGAATCAAATCGAACGAAGCAACGAAAGTCAAACGGCGAAAGAAAACAACTTCGTTCTAGTAATCTGGATCTAGGGCAAATTTTACAGTAGAAAAATCTTGTTTAAGTTGGTTAAACGGATAGAGGGTTGCGAGACGAAACTCTAGGCGTTTGAATTGCCTGATTCCGATAAACGAGCGAAAAGTTATACTAAAACGAAAATCGGATCAGGAATCGCGATCAGAAAAATCGCGGATTTAATCCGAGAAAAAGAAAAACGACGAACATTCGCTAGGACGAACGAACGGACGAACGCTCACTATTTAAATAAACCGGAAAAACCATTCTATTTAAAAAAACCGAAACTAAAAAAAACCAACGGAAAAACCGACGAAAACCGATCTATTTTTTTAAAACCGATGGCATGGAAGTCGAGGCGCGGTGAACCTCGGGCGGTGGAATCTGGCGGTGGCGGCGGGCACCGGCGGCGGCGCGTGGGGCGGGGCGGCTCGGGCGGCTCGGGGCTAGGGTTTGCCCGGGTGGGCTGCCCCGGCTTTTAAAGCCTGCCGGGCCAGAATCCCGGACGGACACGGTCCGGTTAGGTCGGTTCACTTTTTTTTTAAATATTACACGCGGAAGAAAAATAAAAAGATATACTAAACGGACTCCAAAAATTCTAAAATAAATTTTCACGGGCTTCTAAAATCAAGCCGCACAAGGTGAACATTTATTTGGGACCTAAATGCAATTTTGAAAAACACACATTTTTCCTAAATTCAAATAAAACACCGAAAAACTCCGAAATAAAATCTTATTTGATTTTATTATTAAATCCTCAATATTTCTTTTTTTGGGGAAAGTCATTTTATTCCCTCTCTATTTTTGTAATAGAAATAATTGATGATAAAATAAATAAAATCAAATGATCCTATTCTCAAAATTTGAGAAAACTTAAATATGAAAATAACGAAATCCCCAACTCTCTCCGTGGGTCATTGAGTTGCGTAGAATTTCTAGGATTAACCAAAATGCAAAATAAAATATGACATGCAATGATGATCTAATGTATAACATTCCAAATTGGAAATTTGGGATGTTACACTATCACAGATCTGAAAGGCAAGTTCTTTGTTGCTAAGAGTGGATCCTTTCTAGAGAAGAAGTTTCTCTCGAAAGAAGTGAGTGGGAGGAATGTAGAACTTGATGAGGTAATTGTACCTTCTCCCGAATTGGAAAGTAGTTCATCATAGAAATCAGTTCTAGTGATTTCTACACCAATTAGTGAGGAAGCTAATGATGATGATCATGAAACTTCAGATCAAGTTACTACCGAACCTCCTAGGACAACCAGAGTATGGTCCGCACTAGAGTGGTATGATAATCTTTTCTGGAAGTCATGTTACTAGACCATGATGAACCTACGAACCATGAGGAAGCGATGATGAGCCCAGATTCCGTGAAATGGCTTAAGGCCATGAAATCTGAGATGGGATCCATGTATAAAAAACAAAGTATGGACTTTGATTAACTTGCCCAATGATCAACGAGCCATTGAGAATAAATGGATCTTCAAGAGGAAGACGGACGCTGATAGTAGTGTTGATATCTACAAAGCTCAAATTGTCGCAAAAAGGTTTTCGACAAGATCAAGGTGTTGACTACGATGAGATTTTCTCACTCGTAGCGATGCTTAAGTCTATCGGAATCATGTTAGCAATTGCCACATTTTATGAGATCTAGCAAATGGATGTCAAAAACTGCATTCCTTACCGGATTTCTTAAAGAAGAGTTGTATATGATACAACAAGAAAGTTTTGTCAATCCTAAAAGTGCTAACAAAGTGTGCAAGCTCCCGTGATCCATCTATGGACTGGTGCAAGCATCTCAGAGTTGGAATATACACTTTGATGAGTTGATCAAAGCATATAGTTTTATACAAACTTTTGGAGAAGCCTGTATTTACAAGAAAGTGAGTGGGAACTCTGTAGCATTTCTAATATTACCTGTGGATGACATATTGTTGATCGGAAATGATACTTAATTTCTGGATAGCATAAAAGGATACTTGAATAAGAATTTTTTAAAGAAAGACCTCGGTGAAGCTGCTTACACATTGAGCATCAAGATCTATAGAGATAGATCAAGATGCTTGATAAGTTTTTTTCAATGAGTACATACCATGACAAGATTTTGAAGTAGTTCAAAATGGAACAGTCAAAGAAGGAGTTCTTGCCTGTATTTCAAGGTGTGAAGTTGAGTAAAGACTCAAAACCCAACCACAACAGAAAATAGAAAGAGAATGAAAAGTCATTCCCTATGCCTCAGTCATAGGTTCTATAAAGTATGCTATGTTGTGTACCAGTCCTATTGTACACCTTAGCATGATTCTGGCAAGGGAGTACAATAGTGATCTAGGAGTAGATCACTGGATAGCGGTCAAAATTATCCTTAGAGGTCTAAGGAAATATTTCTCGATTATGGAGGTGATAAAAGAGTTCATCGTAAAGAGTTACGTTGATGCAAGCTTTTTACATCGATCCAGATGACTCTTAGTCTCTATCTGGATACATATTGAAAGTGGGAGCAATTAACTAGAGTAGCTCCATGCAGAGTATTGTAGACATAGAAATTTGCAAATACATACGGATCTGAATGTTGGAGACCCGTAGACTAAAGTTCTCTCACAAGAAAAACATGATCACTCTTTGGGTATTAATCACATAGCGATGTGAATTAGATTATCGACTCTAGCAAACCCTTTGGGTATTAGTCACATGAAGATGTGAACTAATCACATAAAGATGTGAACTAGATTATTGACTCTAGTGCAAGTGGGAGATTGAAGGAAATATGCCCTAGAGGCAATAATAAAATTGTTATTTATATTTCCTTATATCATGATAAATGTTTATTATTCATGCTAGAATTGTATTAACCGGAAACTTAGTACATGTGTGAATACATAGACAAACCGAGTGTCACTAGTATGCCTCTACTTGACTAGCTCATATCAAAGATGGTTAAGTTTCCTAGCCATGGACAAAGAGTTGTCATTCGATTAACAGGATCACATCATTAGAGAATGATGTGATTGACTTGACCCATCCGTTATCTTAGCACGATGATCGTTTAGTTTGTTGCTATTGCTTTCTTCATAACTTATACATGTTCATATGACTATGAGATTATGTAACTCCCAAATACCGGAGGAACACTTAGTGTGTTATCAAACATCACAACGTAATTGGGTGACTATAAAGATGCTCTATAGGTGTTTCCGATGGTGTTTGTTGAGTTGGTATAGATCGACATTAGGATTTGTCACTCCGTGTATCGGAGAGGTATCTCTGGGCCCTCTCGGTAATGTACATCACTATGAGCCTTGCAAGCAATGTGACTAATGAGTTAGTTGCGGGATGATGCATTACAGAATGAGTAAAGAGACTTACCGGTAACGACATTGAACTAGGTATGATGATACCGACGATCGAATCTCGGTCAAGTGACATACCGATGACAAAGGGAACAACGTATGTTGTTATGCGATTTGACCGATGAAGATCTTCGTAGAATATGAAGGAGCCAATATGAGCATCTTGGTTCCGCTATTGATTATTGACCGGAGATGTGTCTCGGTCATGTCTACATAGTTCTTGAACCCGTAGGGTCCGCACGCTTAAAGTTCGGTGACGATCGGTATTATGAGTTTATGTGTTTTGATGTACCAAAGGTAGTTCGGAGTCCCGGATGTGATCACGAACATGACGTGCAGTCTCGAAATGGTCGCGACATAAAGATCGATATATTGGATGACTATGTTTGGACATCGGAAATGTTTCGAGAGAGTTCGGGCATATACCGGAGTACCAAGGGGTTACCGGAACCCTCCGAGGAGTTAATGGGCCTTAATGGGCCATAGTGGAAAGGAGGAGGAGGTGGCCAAGGTGGGGGTGCGCCGCCAAGCCCAATCCGAATTGGAGGGGGGGCTGGCCCCCCTTTCCTTCTCTCCTTCTCCCCCTTCCTTCCCTCTCCTACTCCAACTAGGGAAGGGGGAATCCTACTCCCACCGGGAGTAGGACTCCCCCCTTGGGCGCACCTAGGAGGCCGGCCCTCTGCCCCCTCCTCCACTCATTTATATACGGGGGGAGGGGGCACCCCAGAGACACACAAGTTGATCATTGATCCCTTTAGCCGTGTGCGGTGCCCCCCTCCACCATACTCCACCTCGGTCATATCGTCGTAGTGCTTAGGTGAAGCCGTGCACCGGTGGCTTCATCATCACTGTCATCACGCCGTCCTGCTGATGAAGCTCTCCCTCAACACTCAGCTGGATCAAGAGTTCGTGGGACGTCACCAAGCCGAACTTGTGCAGATCGAGGAGGTGACGTACTTTCGGTATTAGGATCGGTCGGATTGTGAAGACGTATGACTACATCAACCGCGTTGTCATAACGCTTCCGCTTACGGTCTACGAGGGTACGTGGAAAACACTCTTCCCCTCTTGTTGCTATGCATCACCATGATAGATCTTGCGTGTACATAGGAATATTTTTGAAATTACTGCGTTCCCCAACAACCCTGTCTATCTTCTCGTCAGAAGGTGCAGTTGAAGGATTGTTACATTACTCCCCACAAGACCAAACTAACTTCAGCTCAGAAGGACTGACATATCTCCATGTTTTTGCTGTGATGCGCAAGTACAATGTTGTTCTAGGATTCTTTCCGGTGAGTTCCATTTTTTAAAAGTGTGCTCTACATGGACCATGTAGATGCCTGTTTAAACTGTCAATTCATAGTACAGTTTGCTTTATACTAATCACTTTTTTTGTATTTGTGCAAACAGGGGTGCTCAGCTTGATTTCAATGGGAACTATACAAAATGTTTATGAATATATCGAATCATTCATTTCCACCACAAGAAAGGAGGTTCCCATATGTTCAAGGCGTTGCAACATATAAGGGTGAAATCATACAAGCTACGCGCGAATTTGGTTGATTTTGGTGGAACTACACAAAAAGAACAGCTGGTTTATTTATCACGAGGTGCCATGTCAATGTCCGAACTGATGGCAAACCCTGCCCATTCCACAATCGTAGGCATTTGATATTTTGGAATGGGAAAACCTTGTCAAAGTTTGCTTATTGATGTACGGAAAACAATAAGCATTTGACATTCTGGAATGGGAAAACCATGTCAAAGTTTGCTCATTGATGTACGCAAAACAACAAGCATTTGACATTTTGGAATAGGACAACCTTGTCAAATTTTGCTCATTGATGTTAGCAAGAAGACATGTGTTTGATATTTTCGAATGGGACGCCCTTTGCAGTCAGCAACGTTGATCTATTTTTCTTTATTCTTTAGTTGTGAAGTAAATATTGGCTCTGACATGTGAATCACTGAGATGCATAATCATCGATTGTTTTGAATGTTCTCTATGAATTGCCAGGCCTGTGTGTTTTATTGCAATGTATAGGAACGCTAAAAAGCTACTCAAACTCTTTGTACTCCGGTCAATGTAGAGATACTTTGACTGCAGATAAAACTTGTATGCAGACTAAAAAGGACCGAAGCGAGTACATGTGAAACTGCTGCAAACGAGGTGATCACCCTGGGAATAATGCTAGTACGTTTTGTTTTGCATGTTCATCCAGTGCCAGCGATACAAGAATTCGAACTAATCGAACAAAATTCATTCATGCATGGTCGGATTTCATATAAACATGCCAGATTTCATTACATTTCATACATTCTTCAACTAAAAAGGGGTAGAAGCAGCGTCCTTCTCCAACATAGCTCTCCGACTCCACGTCGCCGCCAAGAAGCTAATCGGCTGTCAATGGTCAACCCGCCTAGCTTGGCTTCAATCGGAGGGTAGCAGCAGTGGCCTTACTTGGACCCAAGTGGCGATGACCTACCGTGTTCTACTCTTCCTCGTTTTCTGTGTGGCATAGCCTCGTTGGCAGCAGGGTGGGGCCTCGACGGAGCCGGCGATGTCCTCTGTCTCGTTGCCGGCGGGGCGGCGCCTTGGTGGAGCGGGGGAAATCCTCCCCCTTGTTGCCGGCAGGGTGGGGTCTCGCCTGAGCAGGCGATGTCCTCTGCCTCATTGTTGGCGGGGCGGGGCCTCGGTGGAGTAGGGCCTCCGCCTCGGTGCCGGCGGTGTCCTCTGCCTCGTTGTTGGCGCCGCGGGGCCTCGGTGAAGCAGGGCCTCATCGATGCCAGTGGAGCGGGGACTCGTCAGAGCTTTCATTGTCCTTTGCCTTGTCCTCGGTCTTGCCAAACAACGCCTCGTCCGCTTCATCGCCCTCTTTGTAGGCGGCCGCAGCCTCCGCCACCCGCATGTGGTACCACCGGCCCTCGAGGCGGCTTTCATAGGCGGAGCGGTACGAGTCGAGCAGCGCCTCCTGCTCCGCCCGCTCCGCGGCGATCTGCTCCTCCACCTGCAGGTGCTCCTAGAGGAGATGGTGGTTGTAGGCGGCGTCTGTCTGCGCCTCCCGGAACTGCTCCTCACACTTTTGCCTCACCGTGTCCATGTATTGGGCACGAGCCTCACCGATGGTCATGGTGCAATGCACCAGCGAGGATGGCGCGGAGGAGGGGGTTGGCGCCGGATCATCGACTAGCATGTTCTCCATTGGGACGTCGTCATCCTCCAGCTGCCTGCCGGCCAGGCAGTCGGCAGCAATGGCTGCCATCTCCTTGTGCTCTATCGTCCGCCCATCCCGAAGAGCGCTGGAGCGCGAGGAAGCCATGGTGGGCAGTAGTGGTGTGGACAGGAGAAAGGGAACGGAGGCGGATGACTACGGCTATGGCCGGCGCAGCAGTTTATATAGCAATGGTGGGCGGCGGAGGGATGTACATCTGGCACCGAAGTAGCCGCCTCGGCAACCGCATATCATTATGTGGGCGGCAGACGGACGGACGGACGACACTTGTGTCATTTGAAGGTGGAGCAATCGCCTGCATCGGGAAGCGGCGCGGGCGGTGCTGACCATTTCGGGCGGAAAGCACGCGCGAGCGAGGGAGGCAGTCTGGGTGGGCCAGGGCAGTCAGACTCGTGCTTGGCAGTGGGTCGGTCCAGCAGCCGGACATACTGGCTCGCCAGCGAGCTCGCCGAGCTGAGCGACAACAATCAGGCGATGGACGTAGCTTTCGACCAGGAGCCGGCGCCGCCGGTTCATGCCATGTTCACCATAGAGCAGGTGCGGCTGCACTTCGACGCCCTAATGGCGGAAGAGCTACCAGTGCACGAGGACCTGTGCTGCAACCTTCGTCTTGTCAACGAGCACCAGTGAACAAGCGAACGACAATGTCGTCGCGGACATGTGTCCCTAGATCCTGGCTTCCCGAATGAGCAGTGGACGCTGTATCAGACCATCCGTAGGGCCTGCGAGGCCCTCTCTGTCGTCCTTCGAGTTGTTGCACTCGCTGTGGCACCGCCGTCTCGCGTTGTCAACATGGTCAACAGACATGAGGAATGAGGAGATGGCTTTACTTGGAGAGGATGACAGTGGGGACCCACCAGGGCCATAGCCGCACGTACGCAAGTGCCTCCTTATTATATACTACAACTGGAATTTTTTTGCTTCCTCCTAGTTTCCTGACATCACGGTCCCTCACCATTGTCAACCTATGTAGTCAATAAATGAGAGAATTGCGCAAGGAGCGGACAATAGTTGGGACCAAGCAGCTCAAGTAGTATTTGTGTTTTTGAGGTGTGAGCACTGCAGTATTTTTCCTGAGCGATGTTTTCGTTTTTTTAGACAGGAGCGATGTTTTCGTTGTTGTTTAGAGGAGAGCAGGGTATTAACTAGGCGGGCTGTGGCCCGTCTAGCCCGGGCCAGATATCCAGCCCAGATATTAAATTTTTTCAAGCTGAAAAGGGCAAGCCCAGCTATACTTTTTTTTGAGGAATACCCAGGCAAGGTCAACTTGTTATTCTCCGCCCCACTGGGCTACAAATCTTTCCTAGGAGGGATGCATTAGGCTTAACAAGAAAATGGGCCTTAAGAAATAATAAATGGGATGTAATTACAAAAACTGGGTTGTAACTAAAAAAGCACCAAACACGTAATTAGTTTATAAAATATTATTTGTGAATTTTGAAAATTTGAATTTCATTAATTGTTGCACGTGTAATGTTTCATTGGATTTTTACGTAAGACAAATTTATATTTAAATTGTATTTAATCTGACTAGAAATTCGGGATAAAAATATTTTGGATCCCATCAAAATGTGGGAAATTTTATTGAATTCTGTTTTGAACGGTTGGTTGAAATTATTAATCGTTGTCCTAGCTAGAAAATGGGCAATACTTTTAACAAACGATAAATGGGTTGTAGTAAATTCCATTAGAATTCAAAAATGGGTTGTACATTCTTACGAATCTCAAATGGGCTATAAGTTCTCTGCCACACACTTGTGGGCCTACTAAGTTGACACGTCCCCTAAAAATAAAATAAGTTGACGCATATGCAAGGCTTTATCAACTTATAGGCAACACACGTTTCTAGCAACAGTGGCTGTTGGATGTCCATCCAACGGATGTCGTGCTTCTTCTTCAATCCCGGATATTCTAGCTTCACACCCCCAAAAAATGATTCCTCCCCCTGACATCTGGGGCACACCGTTTCGGAGGCTGACCCGTGGGCCTACTAAGTTGACGCATACCAAGTGCTTTGTCAACTTAGTCAATATAAACGATTCTAGCTGCAGTGACCGTACGATGTCCATCCAACGGCCGTCGTGCTTCTTCAATCTCTGGTCTTCTTGCTCCAGCCGCCCAAAGCAGCGCCGGTCGTGCCGCCTGCTCCTGCCTCCCGTGGCCGGCTGTGCTACCGTGGAGGCCTCACAGCCCCTACTACTCCCACCGCTGGCCAGGCCCTGTCACGACGGCAGCCTCACACCGCAGCCGAACCAGTGAACCCTCGTACTCCTCTCCGCGTGGGCATCCTGTAGGATCGAAAGTATGTCTAGAGGGGGGGTGATTAGACTACTTGACAAAATAAAAATCTAGCCTTTTCCCAATTTTAGTTCTTGGAAGATTTTCGCTATCTTAGCACAAGTCAAGCAATCTCCACACAATTCAAGAAAGCATGCAAAAGAGTATATGAGCAGCGGAAAGTAAAGCATGCAACTTGCAAGAATGTAAAGGGAAGGGTTTGGAGGATTCAAACGCAATTGGAGACACGGATGTTTTTGTTGTGGTTCCGATAGGTGGTGCTATCGTACATCCACGTTGATGGAGACTTCAAACCACGGAGGGTAATGGTTGCGCGAGTCCATGGAGGGCTCCACCCACGAAGGGTCCACGAAGAAGCAACCTTGTCTATTCCATCACGGCTGTCGCCCACGAAGGACTTGCCTCACTAGCGCTAGATCTTCACGAAGTAGGCGATCTCCTTGCCCTTACAAACTCCTTGGTTCAACTCCACAATCTTGTCGGAGGCTCCCAAGTGACACCTAGACAATCTAGGAGACACCACTCTCCAAGAAGTAACAAATGGTGTGTTGATGATGAACTCCTTGCTCTTGTGCTTCAAATGATAGTCTCCCCAGCACTCAACTCTCTCTCACATGATTTGGATTTGGTGGAAAGAAGATTTGAGTGGAAAGCAACTTGGGAAGGCTAGAGATCAAGATTTATATGGTTGGAATGGAATATCTTGACCTCAACACAAGTGTAGGTGGTTCTCTCTCAAAAAATGTGTATTGGAAGTGTAGGTATGTTCTGATGGCTCTCTCCACGAATGAAGAGTGGGTGGAGGGGTATATATAGCCTCCACACAGAATCTAACCGTTACACACAATTTGCCAAACTCGGTGGGACCGAATGGTTAAACTCGGTCGGACCGATTCAGCAAACCTAGTGACTGTTAGGATTTTCGGTGGGACTGAGATGCAACTTGGTAGGACCGATATGGTTAGGGTTAGGGCATAACGTAATATCGGTGTGACCGATTACACAAACTCGGTGGGACCGATTTTGGTAATAAGCTAACCAGAGAGTTGGTCAGGTAAACTCGGTGGGACCGATTCGCTCATCTCGGTGAGACCGAAATGTTACAAAAGGGAAACATAGAGTTTACATTGCAATCTCGGTGGGACCGATCGCTCATCTCGGTAAGACCGAAACATTACGAAGGGAAACGGAGAGATTACAATCCCATCTCGATGAGACCAAGATCCCTATCGGTGAGACAGATTTTCCTAGGGTTTGTGGCAGTGGCTATGACATTTGAAACTCGGTGGCGCCGGATAGAAAGAATCGGTGGGGCCGAGTTTGACTTTTGGTTTAGGTCATATGTGGATGTGGGAGAGTAGTTGAGGATTTTGGAGCATATCACTAAGCACTTTGAGCAAGCAAGCCATTAAGCAACACCTCATCCCTCCTTGATAGTATTGGCTTTTCCTATAGACTCAATGTGATCTTGGATCACTAAAATATAAAATGTAGAGTCTTGAGCTTCACGCTTGAGCCAAACTTTTTGTCCTTAGAATTTTGAGGGATCCACTTTCCTCATCCATTCCATGCCATTCATTGAGCTTTTCCTGAAATATTAATCTTAGAATAATGTTAGCTCAATGAGCTATATGTTGTTAGGAATTACCAAAACCACCCAGGGATAGTTGCACTTTCAATCTCCCCCTTTTTGGTAATTGATGACAAAATATAGATCAAAGCTTCGACAAATGATAATAAGAGTGAAAGATATTGTCGCTTTGAGAAGTATGTGAAAAGCAAGAGCTCCCCCTAAATTTGTGCATATCTTAAGATTTGCTTTGGACTGCAAATGCACAATGAGTTAGTATCATGGGTTACTCTTCCATGTCACATACATCTTGGTGGAGCGCTCAAAATGATAAGAATTAAATACATGCACTCATCACCAAGCAAAGTGAATGATCATATAAGGATAAGTAAGATAATATCATCTAACAAGCATAAGTGTAGCTTATGATCAACCACATGATCATCAATGTCTCACAGATAATAGCATAGTATCTCAAGCAATCAAAAGACAAACAAAGTTCAACCACCAAAGCAAGAGAGAATAAAAAGCAACGCTCTCTCTCGAAGCCTATGATCTATACATTTTTCTCACCCTTTGGCAACAAGTTACCAAAAAGTTCATAGAAAATGCATAGCACTAAAACGTCTCTCAGGCTTGGTCTTCAGGTGGTGGTGTCTGGAGAACGCCAAGGACGAAGGCATCAGTTGAAGTAGATGGAGCTGCTGGGGTAGGTGCTGGAGCTAGTGGCACTGAAGCTGTAGCTGGTGCAGATGAAGTGGCTCTGAAAGTGCTAGTGATCGACTAAAGGGGGGGTGAATAGGCGATTTTTAGGAAAGTCTTCAAAACATGTAAGTTTTGAAGACAAACGATAGAAATAAACCTATTACCATGTAGCGGAAGGTAGACTACACTAGGCAAGCCATAGTCAAGTATTCAATGAAGTGAAAGCACAATGACTAATAGCAGCTAGGCAGTAACGATCAGGTAGGAAGATATTGTGAAGCCAATTAGAACAAGTAATCACTCAGTGAAGCCAAATGGTGATGCAATCGTATAATGACTTCACAAGGACCAACAGTAAGTAAAGGGAAGGGAAGGATGAAACCAGTGACTCGTTGAAGACAATGATTTGTTGGACCAGTTCCAGTTGCTGTGACAACTATACGTTTGGTTAGGGAGGCTGAGATTCAACTCAGAAGACCTCGTCTTCACCTTATTCCCCTTGAGCTAAGGACACCCAGTCCTCGCCCAATCACTCTGGTAAGTCTTCAAGGTAGACTTCCAAACCTTCACAGACTTCGTTCACCGGCGATCCACAATGACTCTTGGATGCTCAGAACGCGGCGCCTAACCGGCTGGAGGATTCACAGTCCTCAAGTGTAATAAGTCTTCAGATCACATAGATAGGAAGACTTAAGTGATGCCTAACACTCTTTCGCTCTGGGTGGTTAGGGCTTTATCCTCTCAAGGAATTCTCTCTCAAAGGCTTCGAGGTGGGTTGCTCTCAAACGACAAAAGCCGTGCTTCAACTCTAAGCAGCCAATCGTTTATGGTTGTAGGGGGTGGGCTATTTATAGCCACTAGGCAACCTGACCTGATTTGTCCGAAATGACCCTGGGTCACTAAGGAACTGACACGTGTTCCAACGGTGAGATTTCAAACACACACGACAACTTTACTTGGGCTACAAGCAAAGCTGACTTATCCAACTCTGGACAAGATTTGCTCTCATAGTCTTCACTTGAAGACATATGATTTTGGTTAAGCATCACTTCAGTCATTCTGACTAGTTCTCTTGGACCCCACTTAACAGTATGGTGGTTCCTATGACTCAACAAAGAAAAACACAGAACGACGAAACTGCTAAGTCTTCGCGCTCCATAGTCTTCATGCGATGTCTTCTCTTGTCATAGTCTTCAATGTGAATGTCTTCACATACCACCTTTGACTTCAATGTCTTCATACATTTTTAGGGGTCATCTCTGGTAGGAAAACCGAATCAATGAGGGACTTCTACCTGTGTTATCCTGCAATTCTCACAAACACATTATTCCCTCAACTAGGTTTGTCGTCAATACTCCAAAACCAACTAGGGGTGGCACTAGATGCACTTACAATCTCCCCCTTTTTGGTGATTGATGACAAACTAGTTGAAGTTTTCAACGGGGAATATAATATGTGAAATTGTAAAGGATAGGGAATTGTCTTCATAAGTTGCAAGGGCTCCCCCTGAAGATGTGCATATAAGTAATTTGCTTTTGGAATGCAAATGCACATGGCAGGTTGTACTTGTGGAGATCCTCTTCAACTTATGATGACAATTCATCATGCATGAAAAGTATGTGAAAATAATGACATGCATAATGAAAAATGGATGTTTGCAAAAATGATCTAAGTGCGGAATTTATTGTCGCACATGCGGAATTTATCATCGCATCACAGAATAGCAAATAAGTAGCAGACGACCATCGAGTTTAAGTGTTACAACTCAAAGAACCAAATGTATCAAAACGAGAGTTGTAAACACTAGGCAAAACATAAAGCAACTGCACATATGGACCCGCTTGAAGACTATCAAACTCATATGCTTCTCCCCCTTTTGTCAGTAAGGACCAAAAAGGTTTGAAGACATAGAGCATCTACTCGTTCCCATGAGGAGTAGGTGAAGCAACAAGGTCGTCGGTGTTGTTCAGCGGTGCAGACGAACTTGGGGCAGTGTTGATGCATGCAGAAGTAGGGGGCGGTGAGGTGGCATCGTCTTCGTCCTCGATCACTCTAGCATTCATAGTTGCCGCGGAGGAAGAGAACTCAGAGTCTTCAAGAGACGGAGTTCGTCGTAGAGCAGTCCTTCTTGGAGGTGTGGAGTCAAACTTGAAACATTCAGAGAAGCCATCCTCTTGAAGATCATCCTCAGGACACATAAGCGTCAGCCCTTTCCATGTACGCCGATAGGTTTCATGGGAAACAAAGGCATTCTTGGTGGCAAGATTGCGAATGCGGTTGACATCCACCAAGAGGCTTTGCATTTGGCGTTTCAGTCAGTCATGATGCCTATCCTGTTTTTGATGAAGGGCAACCAGAAGCTCTCGGTCATTGAGAACATGAGACCGCTTCTTGGGCCGTTGGGCAATGGTGCTTTCAGTGGCTTCAGTGAGGGCACGATGAGGTGCACGTGTGGTACCAGCCAGAGGATAAACACGAGTGACTGCTTCAACTCCTTCAATGTTTTGAGAGAAGCTTTGATGCTCAGCATTCTGAAGACTAAGGGGCTCCTTGGCAGACTCTGGATAGATGGCTTCAACGGACATATCAACGTCAGGCAGAAAGATCTGATGATTGCGAGCAGAGGGCTGATATGAGACAACTGAGTGTAGTTTGATCAGCCGCATTATCCATGGAGCGTAAAACTTCAAGCCAAAAAGATCAGATCCTGATGGAGCAAGTTGGCGGATGAAGAAGTCTTGTGCATTGAAGCATTTGTGTGAAGAATATAAAAGACCAAAGTCTTCATTGCACCTTCCAACTTTGCATGTGGAGAATGTCCTTTGATGGGCCTGAGAGTTCGCCTGATAATGTGATAGTGTAGCGACCAGACCTCAAACAGTCTGCTCTCTGTGCTCCGGTGTCATCCCTGGATTAGTAATGCTGACACCACACGGTACTCGCAGGATTTATAACAGAGTAGCAATCACACACTTATTACATCGAGTGTCTCAAGAGAGAACTTATTACAATAAATATGGCTTAAGGCCATCTAACAACGATAACAGCGGAAGGCTTGGAAGATAAGTGAGTCCATCAACTCCAACAGCATCACTGAGTATAGACACACGACCTAAAAACTCCTTAATCATCGTCTGAAAAGTATGCAACATTAACGTTGCAGCCCGAAATGGGTCAGCACATGGAATATGCTGGCAAGGTAACACATAGAGAGTAATGGAATGAAACAGCTATACTATATGCATATTTGGCTGGTGGAAAGCTCTATGGTTATAGTCTTGCGTAAAGCCAATTTTTCCCTACTGCAAAGGAATAAATTTTATTTAACTATCATGGTGGTTGTTGAACATTGAGAATGGTTGACAGCATCCTCAATCCCAATTAAAAATTAATTTAGGGTAACATGTTGAGATTCACATGATAATCCAAGTACTAGATACTCAAGATGTCCATAACCGGGGACATGGCTAACCACGATTAGTTTATTACACTCTGCAGAGGTTTGTGCACTTTTCCCCACAAGACTCGATTGCCTCCGTTTGGTTTCTCGCACTACACGTTGTTTGAGAAGACGGATGACCGAGACATAGTCTTTCAGAAGCGCTAGCACCTTATGATGGATAGACCGTTACACCTACTTTCCCCTACATCTGCTAGTCTACCCTGTAAGAGTTCACACGACTTAGTCAACTATGCCAGAGCCCATAATGGCTTGTGGCTGCACACAGAAGTTTCTAGTATGAAAAATCTCATGATCCCTTTGAGCCTGGGTGGCGGTCCAAAAGAAAACAGGCAAGTCCTGGACTACCCAGGTGCCTCAATCCACCCAGATGTGTGTTTAAGTTGCCACCTTAGATAAACCATTAATTAACAAACTCACATCTATCATGTATATCACTCACCCAATCCACGTCTACTAGCATAACATAGCATAATAAGCAAACGTAGAAGTAACTCCCAAAGGTTTGATAATAAACAGGTAATAGGTACTACCTCAACTACTTCCCATCCCACAATTTAATTAGATCCTAATCATGCAATGTTTGAGGATTGATCTAATGCAATAAAACGGGGTAGTAGAAAAGGTATGATCAAAGTGTTACTTGCCTTGCTGATGATCCAGGAAACCTAGCGATTCGAAGTAACAAGCGGCGCACTCCGGGTATTCTATCGCAGACAAACAAACAAGCATACGATAAGTACTCATCTAATGCACGGGGAAAACTCAAATAAGTGATCTAACCAGAAGGTTCAACTTAAGAACTCCGGTTGGCAAAAAGAATCAAATCGAACAAAGCAACGAAAATCAAACGGCGAAAGAAAACAACTTCGTTCTACTAATCTAGATCTAAGTCAAATTTTACAATAGCAAAAACTTGTTTAAGTTGCTTAAACGGATAGAGGGTTTCGAGACGAAACTCCAGGCGCTTGAGTCGCCTGATTCCGATAAACGAGCGAAACGTTATACTAAAACGAAAATCGGATCAGGAATCGCGATCAGAAAAATCGCGGATTTAATCCGAGAAAAAGAAAAACGACAAACGTTCGTTAGAACAAACGAACGGACGAACCTTCTCTAATTAAATAAATCGGAAAAACTGATCTATTTAAAAAAACCGAACCTAAAAAACCGACGGTTTTTCGAAAAAAATTAAAAGAAACCGGCACGGAAAACGAGGCAACCTCGGGCGGCGTGCGGCGGCGAGGCGGCGGCGGTGCTGGGGGCTGGGGTTAGGGCGGCTCGGGCTAGGGTTTGGCTCAGCTGGGCCTCCCCCCGTCTTATAAAGCCTAGCCGGCCGGGAGTCCGGGTCGGACACGGCCCCTAGGTCAGTTCGTTTTTTTTAAATAATTATGTGCAGAAGAAAAATAAAAAGAAATACTAAATGGACTCCAAAAATACCAAAATGAATTTTCCCGGGCTTCTAAAATCATGCCGCACAAGGTGAACATTTATTTGGGGCCTAAATGCAAATTTGGAAAATGCACATTTTTCCTAAATTCAAATAAAATAACGAAAAACTCCGAAATAAAATCTTATTTGATTTTATTATTGAATCCTCAATATTTCTTTATTTTGGGAAAGTCATTTTATTCACTCTCTGATAATTTTGTAATAGAAATAATTGACGATAAAATAACAAAAATTAGATGATCCTATTCTCAAAATTTGAGAAAACTCAAATATGAAAATAACGAAATCCCCAACTCTCTTCGTGGGTCCTTGAGTTGCGTAGAAATTTCTAGGATCAACCAAAATGCAAAATAAAATATGATATGCATAGATGATCTAATGTATAACATTCCAAATTGAAAATTTGGGATGTTACAAACCTACCCCCCCTTAAGATGAATCTCGCCCTCGAGATTCGGGTTGGCTAGAAAATAGGTGAGGGTGGTCCTTGAGTAAATCTTCCTCTTGTTCCCAGGTGGCTTCATCCTCCGTGTGGTGGCTCCATTGAACTTTGCAAAACTTGATAACCTTGCTGCGAGTGACTCGACTGGCAAACTCAAGAATCTTAACTGGTTTTCTCCTCATAGGTCAGATCGTTATCCAATTGAATTGTTTCCAATGGCACTGTGTCTCTCAAAGGTATGTCAGCCATCTTCGCGTGGCACTTCTTCAATTGAGAAACGTGGAACACATCATGAACTCCTGACAATCCTTCGGGCAATTTCAACTTGTAGGCCACTTCTCCCATACGCTCCAAAACTCGATATGGTCCTACAAATCGTGGCGCTAATTTTCCTTTAACTCCAAAATGCTTTGTTCCCTGAAGTGGTGATACTCGAAGATAAGCTCTATCTCCAACTTCGTAAACAGTCTCCTTGCGTTTAGAATCTGCATAACTCTTCTGTCTAGACTGGGCTACCTTGAGCCTATCGCAAATCAATTTCACCTTCTATTCAGACTCTTTAATCAAGTCAGGTCCAAACAACTGGCGGTCTCCCACTTCGTCCCATGACAACGGTGTCCTGCACCTCCGTCCGTACAAGGCTTCGAAAGGGGCCATCTTTAAACTGGTTTGGTAACTGTTGTTGTAAGAGAACTCTGCATATGGCAAATTATCGTCCCAACTAGATCCATAATCTAGCGCACAAGCTCTCAGCATATCCTCCAAAATCTGATTGTCTCTCTCGTTCTGTCCATCTGTCTGTGGATGAAAAGCTGTACTAAATTCTAGTCTGGTACCCAAAGTTTCATGCAGCTGCTTCCAGAACTTTGAGGTAAACTGGGTTCCTCTATCTGATACGATACTCCTTGGAACTCCATGCAAACATACGATCCTTGTCATGTATATCTTTGCCAACTTAGCACTGGTGTAAGTGGTCTCTACCGGGATGAAATGAGCTACCTTCATTAATCGATCGACTACAACCCAAATTGAGTCATAGCCTAAACGAGTCCTGGGTAATCCCGTGATAAAATCCATGCCTAACTTATCCCACTTCCATTCGGGTATCGGCAATGGTTGTAGCAATCCTGCTGGCTTCTGATGCTCTGCCTTTACTCTCTGACATACATCACAAACTGCTACATACTCCGCAATATCCTTCTTCATTCCAGTCCACTAGAAAATATCCTTCAAATCCAAATACATCTTGGTATTTCTTGGGTGAATCGAATATGGTGAATCATGTGCCTCTTGCAGTATCAACTTCCTGATCTCCGGGTCATTGGGCACGTAAACAAGGTCTTCAAACCATAGTGTGTCATGCTCATCCTCACGAAATCCTTTAGCCCTTCCTTTGCTCAGTTTCTCCTTAATAGAGGCACTCTCCTTGTCAGTCTTCTGAGCTTCTCTGATTCTATCCATCAAAGTTGACTGAATCTCCAATGCTGCTACATAGCCTCTCGGAACTATTTCCAAACATAGTTCATGAAGATTTTCGGCTAACTCCCTTGGTATTTCTCCTGTCATTAATGTATTGACGTGGCTCTTACGGTTCAATGCGTCAGCTACTACATTAGCCTTTCCGGGATGGTAATGCAATCTCATATCCTAATCTTTGATGAGCTCCAACCATCTCATTCGTCTGAGGTTTAACTCCTTCTGCGTGAAAATGTATTTCAAACTCTTGTGATCCGTGTACACCTCACAATGATTTCCAATGAGGAAATGTCTCCATGTTTTCAATGCATGCACTACAGCTGCTAACTCCAAATCATGCGTAGCATAATTCAACTCATGAGGCTTCAGTTGTCTTGAGGCATATGAAACAACTCTCCCTTCCTGCATAAGCACTGCTCCAAGTCCTCGACGTGAAGCGTCGCAATACACCTCATAGTCCTTGGTCTGATCTGGCAAAATCAACACTGGTGAAGTAACCAAGAATTTCTTCAACTCCTGGAAACTAGCCTCACATTCCTTAGTCCATTTGAACTTGGTATCCTTCTTTAATAACTCCGTCATAGGCTTCGCAATCTTAGAGAAATTCTCTATAAATCTCCGGTAGTATCCTGCGAGTCCAAGGAAACTCCGGATCTCTCCCACCGTGGTTGGTGCTTCCCACTTGGTCATGGTATCAACTTTTGTGGGATCAACTGCTATTCCTTCTCCGGATATAACGTGTCTGAGGAATCCTACTTCCTTCAGCCAAAACTCACATTTGCTGAACTTGGCATACAACTGATGTTCTCTGAGCTTTCCAAGTACCAATCGCAAATGTTCCTTATGCTCTTCTTCATTCTTCGAGTAAACCAGGATATCATCAATGAACACCACGATGAACTTATCCAAGAACTCCATAAACACTTTGTTCATCATGTTCATAAAATAGGCAGGTGCGTTAGTCAGACCAAATGACATAACGGTATACTCGTACAGCCCGTATCTAGTGGTAAAAGCTGTCTCAGGAATATCCTATTCTCGAATCTTCAACTGGTGGTATCCTGATCGCAGATCGATCTTGGAAAATACCTTAGCTCCTTGCAATCGATCAAACAGATCATTTATCATGGGTAGTGGGTACTTGTTCTTGATGGTTACTTCATTCAATCCTCGATAATCGACAACCATCCTTAACGATCCTTCCTTCTTCTCCACTAGAAGTACTGGCGATCCCCAAGGCGAAGAACTTGGGCGAATATATCCTTTATCCAGTAACTCCTTAATATGCTTCTTAATTTCCACCAAATCCTTTGCAGGCATCCTGTATGGTCTCTTGGATATTGGCCCTGTGCCTGGCAATAGCTCAATCAAAAACTCAATATCTCTATCCGGTGGCATGCCTGGCAACTCTTCTGGAAATACTTCAGGGAAATCCCCTACCACTGGTACTTCCTCCTGCACTACTCTTGTTAAACAATTTACTTGAGTCCCTTTTGGCACATGTCGGGATACATACTTGATCCTTCTCCCTTCTGGGGTGGTAAGCAAAATCGTCTTACTGGCGCAATCGATGTTTCCTCCGTACATCGACAGCCAATCCATACCCAGAATTAGATCCAATACTTGTGATTCCAAAATGATTAAATCCGAGGGAAACACATGCCTACCTACACTCAATGGCACTTGAAAACATCCTTGACTGGCCATATATTCCACTCCTGGTGAGCTTACTAGCATAGGTGTTCTAAGAACCTTAGTGGCAGGTTATACTTATCCGCAAGTCCCCTTGATATGTATGAATGTGATGCACCAGTATCAAAAAGAACGAGTGCAGCAAATAACTTAACCAAAAACATACCGATTACGGCATGCGGCTGCTCTTCAACCTCCTCCACATTAACGTGGTTCACCTGTCCCATGTTGAAAGGGTTCGGCTTCTTCCCAGAGCTTCCATTGCTATTTCCATTTTGTAATTCAGGACATTCATTTGCATAATATCCTGTCTTTGAACACTTAAAGCAAGTGACTTGGCTCAGGTCCTTCTTGGCTGGGGTTGATGGATTAGTGCGATTCTGGCCATTGCTCCTCCATTCCCATTACCATTCCTGGTGCCATTGTGATTGTGCGAGCTACCTCCTCCATGGGTATGCTGAAAATGTCCTCCCGGTCTAGGGGTAAAACATGCCTTCTGCTGAGCTCCTGAATTGTACTTTCCTTGTCCATACTTCCTCTTGCGATTCTCAATTTGCTGTTGCTTCACTTCAATCATAAGAGCATGATCTACCAACTCCTGGTAGTTGTTGAAGGTTGCTACCATCAACTACATGCTCAACTCATCATTCAGTCCTTCCAGAAACTTCTCCTGCTTAGCTGCATCTGTAGCAACGTCATTTGGGGCATAACGTGCTAACTTACTAAATTCCTCCACATACTGGCCTACTGTCCGTCCTCCTTGGTGCAAGTTGCGAAACTCACGCTTCTTCATGGCCATAGCTCCTGCTAAAACATGGGCAGTGCGAAAAGCCTACTGAAACTGGTCCCATGTGACAGTGTCGACTGGGAAAGTGGCTGTGAAATTCTCCCACCATGATGCTGCGGGTCCTTCAAGCTGATGTGCGGCAAACTTCACCTTCTCCACATCCGTGCATCCTGCTGTGGTCAACTCTCTAGCTGTCTTGCAGAGCCAATCATCTGCTACTATCGGCTTGGTGCTACTGGAAAACACCGGCGGATTCAGCCTAAGAAATCGGGCTAAGTGATCAATAGGTGGTGGTGGTGGTGGTGGGTTGTTGTTGTTGTTCCCCTGGTTCTGATTCTGGACTAGCAACTGCATCAATGTGTTCTGCTGTTGGATCAACTGGGTGAGCTCCGGTGGGAAGGTAAATCCGGGGTCACGTCTTAGAGGCATCTGAGGGTTTAGAAAAGATGAGATGTAAGAATAGAGGGGGTCTAAAGAGAAAACACTACCCATATGCACATGAGGCAAAAGCAAACAATTCACTTCATTCAATCAAACAAGGGCATACAATCGATCTAGCTATCGCAAAAGTGCTCGGACTACTATATTTACATGGTGGACTACTACTACTACTGATGAGGTGGTCTACTAGAAATATTCTTCGGTTGCAGACTCCATGATATCTGCTCCAGCTTCGTCAACATAGTCATCATCGCTTTCGTCTGGGTCCGACTCTGTGTCGTCTATGATGATGTAGTCTTCCGGGCTAATCTCCTTGGGTTCTTCGTCTTCATCTACTGGTGTAGGGTCTCCCATAAATATCGCTAGCTTCATAGTTAGGTTGGCATTCTTATCCACCAATACTTCAATTTCCTCTTCATAATCTTCACGTGTAGCCTTGAGTTCTTCCTCTAGTTCCTTGATTCTTGTCTTTGCCTTCTTCAGATCTATCATGTCGGCGCACATATGGTTCTCCTGTCGTCGAATGTGCTGGTTTGGCTCCTGGATAAAAGATGCAATTGATCTATCCTTCCTGGTGCTGATCATCTCCCAGTGTGCATCTCGGCGCCCACAAATCTGGTAGATAGTATCCTTGAGATCATTGCGGTAGACTTCTCCAATGCGTCCCATGGCGATGTGAGCTGCCATGCTCTTTCCTAGACTCCAAGTTGGTGCATCGAAAGAAAACTCTATGGGCTCAGTGACTGGCATGAACGTCCTTCCTGGAACTTGAACTTGAATCATCCAACGCTCTTCATCAGGTAAAGTGGCATTGTAGGTTCCGTTGAAGCTTGGTACTCCAATGTTCAAGTATCTAGTGACTTCCTTCAAGTGACGTCCAAAGGGTGTATCTTCATCTGGTTGCGTGAACTTGTTCCTTGCATCCGCCATCCTAAAACAGTAGAAAAGATGAGAGGTCAGATGAGAAGAGAGTGGATAGTGATCTAGGTCTTTTAGCTTAGTGGTTGTGTCCTACAGTCAGTGTGTGCTCTGATACCATCTCTGTAGCGACCAGACCTCAAACAGTCTGATCTCTGTGCTCCGGTGTCATCCCTGGATCAGTAATGCTGACACCACACAGTACTCGGAGGATTTATAGCAGAGTAGCAATCACACACTTATTACATCGAGTGTCTCAAGAGAGAACTTATTACAATAAATATGGCTTAAGGCCATCTAACAACGATAATAACGGAAGGCTTGGAAGATAAGTGAGTCCATCAACTCCAACGACATCACTGAGTATAGAACCACGACCTAAAAACTCCTTAATCGTCGTCTGAAAAGTCTGCAACATTAACGTTGCAGCCTGAAACGGGTCAGCACATGGAATATGCTGGCAAGGTAAGTAATGGAATGAAACAACTATACTATATGCATATTTGGCTGATGGAAAGCTCTATGGTTACAGTCTTGCGTAAAGCCAATTTTTCCCTACTGCAAAGGAATAAATTTTATTTAACTATCATGGTGGTTGTTGAACATTGAGAATGGTTGACAGCATCCTCAATCCCAATTAAAAATATCATTAACAAACCCCAACAAAATTAATTTAGGGTAACATGTTGAGATTCACATGATAATCCAAGTACTAGATACTCAAGATGTCCATAACCGGGGACACGGCTAACCATGATTAGTTTATTACACTCTGCAGAGGTTTGCGCACTTTTCCGCACAAGACTCGATTGCCTCCGTTTGGTTTCTCGCACTACACGATGTTTGAGAAGATGGATGACCGAGACATAGTCTTTCAGAAGCGCTAGCACCTTACGATGGATAGACCGTTACACCTACTTTCCCTTACATCTGCTAGTCTACCCTGTAAGAGTTCACACGACTTAGTCAACTATGCCAGAGCCCATAATGGCTTGTGGCTGCACACAGAAGTTTCTAGTATGAAAAATCTCATGATCCCTTTGAGCCTAGGTGGCGGTCCAAAAGAAAATAGGCAAGTCCTGGACTACCCAGGTGCCTCAATCCACCCAGATGTGTGTTTAAGTTGCCACCTTAGATAAACCATTAATTAACAAACTCACATCTGTCATGTATATCACTCACCCAATCCACGTCTACTAGCATAGCATAGCATAATAAGCAAACGTAGAAGTAACTCCCAAAGGTTTGATAATAAACAGGTAATAGGTACTACCTCAACTACTTCCCATCCCACAATTTAATTAGATCCTAATCATGCAATGTTTGAGGATTGATCTAATGCAATAAAACTGGGTAGTAGAAAAGGTATGATCAAAGTGTTACTTGCCTTGCTAATGATCCGGGAAACCTAGCGATTCGAAGTAACAAGTGGCGCACTCCGGGTATTCTATCGCAGACAAACAAACAAGCATACAATAAGTACTCATCTAATGCACGGGCAAAACTCAAACAAGAGATCTAACCAGAAGGTTCAACTTAAGAACTCTGGTTGGCAAAAAGAATCAAATCGAACAAAGCAACGAAAATCAAACGGCGAAAGAAAACAACTTCGTTCTACTAATCTGGATCTAAGTCAAATTTTACAGTAGCAAAAACTTGTTTAAGTTGGTTAAACGGATAGAGGGTTTCGAGACGAAACTCTAGGTGCTTGAATCGCCTGATTCCGATAAACGAGCGAAAAATTATACTAAAATGAAAATCGGATTAGGAATCGCGATCAAAAAAATCGCGGATTTAATCCGAGAAAAAGAAAAACGACGAACTTTCGTTAGAACGAACGAATGGACGAACTCTTGCTAATTAAATAAATCGGAAAAACCGATCTATTTAAAAAAACCGAACCTAAAAAACCGACAAAAAACCAACGGTTTTTTAAAAAAAATAAAAAAAAACGGCGCGGAAAACGAGGCAACCTCGTGCGGCGTGCGGCGGCGAGGTGGCGATGGCGGCGGCTGCGGCGCTGGGGGCTGGGGTTGGGGCGGCTCGGGCTAGGGCGGCTCGGGCTAGGGTTTGGCTCAGCTGGGCCTCCCCCCGGCTTATAAAGCCTCGCGGGCCGGGTGTCCGGGTCGGACACGGCCCCTATGTCGGTTCATTTTTTTTAATAATTACGCACAGAAGAAAAATAAAAAGAAATACTAAACGGACTCCAAAAATCCCGAAATAAATTTTCCTGGGCTTCTAAAATCAAGCCGCACAAGGTGAACATTTATTTGGGGCCTAAATGCAATTTTGAAAAACGCACATTTTTCCTAAATTCAAATAAAATGACGAAAAACTCCAAAATGAAATCTTATTTGATTTTATTATTAAATACTCAATATTTCTTTATTTTTGGAAAGTCATTTTATTCCCTCTCTCATAATTTTGAAATAGAAATAATTGACGATAAAATAACAAAAATCAAATGATCCTATTCTTAAAATTTGAGAAAACTCAAATATGAAAATAACAAAATCCCCAACTCTCTCCGTGGGTCCTTGAGTTCCGTAGAAATTTCTAGGATCAACCAAAATGCAAAATAAAATATGATATGCATAGATGATCTAATGTATAACATTCCAAATTGAAAATTTGGGATGTTACAGATAGATAGTGCATGGCAGATACTCAAGATCTTCAACAAAGAACTCCTTAGGATATGCAACATCTGGAGGCAAAGGCTTCATCCTTCTAAGCATCTGACTCATGTTTAGTTCAGGCTTCTGAAAGATGCTCTCCATAGCTGCACTGTGAAGCTGACAACCAGGTTCATAAAGATCTCCAAGAGTGGGCAGACCAGTGAGCTCAATGATATCAAAGGCGTTGGCTTCATGATGAACATTGCCGGTCATCCACTCAAGGACCCAAGTCTTCGGATCTCTGTTGTATCCACGAATGTGAAGAGTAGCATAGAATTGGAGCAACAACTCTTCGTTCCAGTGCTCTTGGTCGGTGACGAAAGGCAACAATCCAGACTCTTTGAAGCAATCCAGAGCTTCTTCCAAGCAAGGCAGACCAGTTATGGCTTCAGTGTCAAGACACATATGAGGGAAAATGCAACCTTGATTGTACAGAATGCGTGAGTAATAACTTCGCTGCGGATAGCTCCAGAACCGATCAGAAGATATTCTTTCCCTTGAGTAGGGGTTCTTGGCGCTATTGAAGAAGGTGTTGTCTGCTTTGAAGCCGTTGACATTAAAGGATCCGGGTGCTGATGCAGGACCTGGAAACCTGGGCAACCTTCGCATTGGCTTCTCTACCTGAGGCCTGTGCTCAACGTGATAGTCAAACTGAGGACCAGCAGCAGGCGCAGGAACAGGAGCAGTAGCATCATTGGCTTCACTGACTTCTGACACATTGGTTGGTGCAGGCTCCACATTTGCTTCAGCCATGACAACGTCATTGGCTTCATTTGTGTTGGTGGTGGCAGCCTCAAGATTCTCAACCTCCACTTGAGGAGTTGGTGGGTCGGGCACAGACACGTTCTCCTCGAGAACAACTTCTTCAGTAATGGGGGGAGTAGGGACACGTTCTTCTTCTTGTGTGTCGTCGGCTGATGCACCCGGAATGTCTTCAGCAGCTTTAGCCTCAGACTCGGAGACATTCACAGTAGGAGTGGCATCTGGAAACACTTGGCGTGCAACAGATTGGTGGGGCACTTCTCCTTCTGGAACGCTCGAAAGAGGGACTTGAGACCTTGGTCCTTTGCGAAGCCTGCGTAATGCTGGCGATGCCTCTGGAGACGGAGTTGGCTGGGCCTCAAAGTCATCTTCTTCTTCTTGCCGGGGTGGTGTGACTTGTTGTTGTGGGTGATCAGCCCATGATACATCCTGAGCAATTGGCGTCAGAGGACGACCAATGCTGATGAGTTTGCTGTGCGTAAGCACATGTGATGATACCAAGTTGTGCTCGATCTGAGGAAGAACTACATCATCTTCAACATTGTCATGGTGACCAATGTCTTCAACAGCGGTGGGATCAGCAGCTGGAATGTCTTCAGCTTCATGAGCCTCTGTGGAAGCAGGCTCATGGACAGTCAGTTGGCGCTCTTGATGTTCAGCTGCAGGGCGAACCATGGATATAGGTTCAACAACTAAGGGCTCTGTGGGAGCAGCCCGATCCTTCTTGGTCTTGCGCTTCTTCTTGGAGGGAGAAGCATCAGAGGCTTTAGGATGTTTCCTCTTTCTCGCTTCAGCCTCAGCAGTCCTCGTCTTCTTCAGTTCTGAAGCGGTTGACCTGACCTTTGGCTTCGAGCCAGTCATGCTGGCTGGGAAGACAATGGGATGTGCTTCCTGCCTTGGTGCTTCGGGTTCGGCCACAGCTGGCTTCTTCTACTTCTTTGCAGCCATCCTGGAATCGATGCCAGGACGACCAAGGGCCTTGCGCTTCTCAGCCTCATTGTAGGCTTGCACACACTTGTCAGCCAGGCTCTTCATGCGCTCATGAGAACCTTGAGCTTCTTCACGCTTCTTGAGAAAGGCTTCTTTGAGCTCATGCAGTATGATCTTGAAATTTTTGACCTCTTGCACCCTGAGCTTGGCCATGTGCTTCTTGAACTGAGCTTTCTCAAAGTCGATCTTTTGCTTCAGTTCAACGATGCGCTGAGCTAGAGCTAGCTCTGAAGCAATGGCGCCATGGAAGGCGGCACTGAGGCCAATTGGAAGTTGCAGATCTTCAAAGCTGAGGTTGGGCGTGTCAAACCACTCATCAATGAAGTTGTGAATGATTTCCACGTCAAAGAGAGGCAAATCATTGAAGATTTTTGCTTCTTCGTTGCTCTTGATCAGTTGCTCAAGAGCGTCATCTGCAAGATCTTCATCGCTGGATAGATCAATGGCGTCGTTGCACAGAATAGCAGCAGCAGTCAGTTTTTGGCTGGTGTGTTGCAAAGGCATCTTGACTCTCGAGGGCTTGGAGATGCGTGACAAATCTTCAGACTGCACACTGTCTTCAGGAGGTGCAGTAGCCAGTGGCTTCGCCCGTGAGATTTTTGGTGCTGAGGCAGGCATTGAAGCTTTAGGCTTCTTCAGTTTCTGTGGCTTCGGCGGTGCAGGCGCTTCATCAGATTCAGCGTCATCTGCAGGCTCATCCACGGCTGTCCCTTGAACCATGATATGAGTGATGAGACCTTCCAGGTTGTAGAAGGGCCCAACAAGATTGGGTTCAGCTTCACGGGTGCCATCGGCACGGGGAGCAGAAGGGCCAGGGTTGAAGTCTAGTCCCAATGACTTCTTGTTTTGCTTAGATGAATTCTTGGCAAATTGGAAGGTGCATTTGAACAGATTGTCATCAGGACACCATAGCAATGACGATGGGTGTGCATCCGTAGGCTGTGGTCCACGGACCATGCAGGGATAGAAGCCTTGTTCAATGGCTTCATCTCTGGACCTGGGTTGAAGATTTCTGTATAGGATGTCTCCCCAAGGTCGCTTGATGGCATTTTTCTCAGCATATTCCTGGGTCACAAACCGGTACTTGAACCATTGTTCTGCCCAATATCTCTGAATCCATTGGATTTGGGTCTTGCGCTGATTGTAATCCTCTTCAGGATCTGTCTTGTGAAGCTCTGAGAGGTCATCAGGCAAATCTCTTGACGTTCCCCCACGACGTTGTCTGCCACCCTTCCTTACTGATTTCTCTGCAGCCATAAACTTCAAAGTGAATGGCTTCAACACGTTCAAAGGCTTCAAAGGCTTTCGCTTGCTGGACAAACAGGAACTGGCTTTGGGAGAATTTATATGATGCTGTAAGAATTCTGCAAATGAATGCAGACTATAAGAACCAAGGGATTCTCCTACGGACATGTACCTGTGACAGCATTAAGGTGCAAGGGAAGGGGAAGAGGTCATATGCATTCTCAGAAGATTTTGAAGATAAATCAGTTTAGAAGACATTGACCTCATCATGCAAAGACATTCACTCATAGATAAGGAGTTGGTTCCAGATTTGTACGAATCCATGGATCAGTACAAGTGAGGAATCTAACTACTTTGTGAAGCATAAGTGACCATACTAGGCATATTATGAGATGGAGTATGAAATAGATCCAACTTGTGTGAACAGAAACTGCTTGTGGTAGAAAGTGACGAATCTATAGGATCAAAGGGGCCATAAAAGGAAGTTTTATTTACCACACGAAGAACTGCTAGACGGAGTGGAAGAGGAGGCTGAGCAGTTCGATCGTCCGTGCCCTAACTTGGCGACGGAGGGCACCTACGGCGACGGCAGAGAAGACGATGTCCACAGCCGGCGTGAAGACGGCGGCGGAGAGGTCGCAGCAGCTAAGAGCTTCGTCGCCAGCGTCGTCGAGGGCTAGAGGTGGCGCTAGGGTTTGTGCGAGAGTGGAAGAAAGGATAATCACTATGGTGAGACGTGTATTTATAGGGACAGGGACGACACAGTGTTATTATATAGGTGCCCCTGGCGATTCACATCTAAAGGACACGTGGCCATCATGCAACATATCAGAGGTTGTTCCACGTTCCCACGCACGCCTGGATTGTCGGGAGGTCGTTCCCACTTCTCCGGGTTTCAGGTGAAGGAATTAGCATTGAAGCGGACTTAATGTTTGTCTCTATATCTTCTGCTGACAAGGACGCAGAGAAGACATTCGACAGTTTCAAGAGAATGCATATGATTTGGAGAGATAGAGTTTGAGATAGAAAGCATAGAGAGGTTAGGGTCCGATCACATTCACTTAGTTCAAAAGATTCAACAAGAAGACATAGCTATAAGTGAATGCTATAGAGGACAGAACACTAGTGTATATATATATAATCAACATAGTGAAGATAATCATGAAGACAGGTTGAGATTGAAGCCAAACCAAATGTGAAGACATAGCAAATGCAACGCATGGGTGAAACACTTCAAACAGAAGAATTTGGTGGTGGCGTTACCCACCGTATAGGAAGTATTAGACCCAGACACGGCGCACAACTATCGTGGCGCTCTGAAGTCAAATTCCACATTAATGTATTCACACTTAGAATGTATGTCTTCATTGATTGAAGATATACTTTACTTCGTGTGTTGCACATCTAAGTCATCAATATGCATAAGTGTTAGGATGTGTGCCTGATCACAGGAAATTTGAGGATTCCAAGATATTTAGCTCACACCATAACTTGCAAAATCTCTTCTCATCCAAGGGCTTGGTGAAGATATCTGCCAATTGCTCTTCAGTGTTGACGTGTATGATATCAATATCTTCCTTCACAACATGATCTCTGAGAAAGTGATGATGAATTTCAATGTGCTTTGTCTTTGAGTGCTGAACTGGGTTGTTGGCAATCTTGATGGCGCTTTCATTGTCGCAGTAGAGTGGAACTTTCTTCAGATGAATGCCATAGTCTTTGAGTGTTTGCATCATCCACAGAAGTTGAGCGCAGCAAGATCTAGTAGCAATGTATTCGGATTTAGCAGTGGAGAGAGATACACAGTTCTGCTTCTTTGAAGACCAACATACAAGTGATCGTCCCAGAAAATGACATGTGCCTGATGTAGACTTGCGATCCACCTTGTCACCAGCATAATCAGCATCCGATAATCCAACCAGATCAAACTCTGAGCCCTTTGGATACCATAATCCTAGTGTTGGGGTGTAAGCCAAATATCGAAGAATTCGCTTCACAGCTAAGTGAAGCGATTCCTTTAGTGCCGCTTGGAATCGAGCACACATGCAAACACTAGGCATAATATCTGGCCTAGATGCACATAGATAAAGTAAATAACCAATCATGGAGCGGTATACCTTTTGATCGAACTCTTTACCATTGTCGTCGGGACCCAGATGATGTTTGGCTGGCATTGGCGTCGTGAAGCCTTTGCGGTCTTGCATACCAAATTTCTTCAGGCAATCTTTGAGGTACTTCTCTTGAGATATGAAGATGCCGTTGCGTTGCTGACATATTTGAAGACCAAGGAAGAACTTCAGCTCACCCATCATGGACACCTGATATTGCTCTTGCATCATATATCCAAACTCTTCACTGTATTTCTGATTGGTGCAGCCGAAGATAATGTCATCCACATATATTTGGCACACAAACAGTTCACCATCATATGTCTTCGTGAAGAGAGTGGGGTCGAGGGAACCAGATTTGAAGCCTTTGCTCTTCAGGAAGTCTTTGAGTGTGTCATACCAAGCCCGAGGGGCTTGTTTGTGGCCATACAATGCCTTGTTGAGCTTGTACACCATGTCAGGATGTTTCGGATCTTCAAAGCTAGGCGGTTGTGCAACATACACTTCTTCTTCAATCTTGCCATTGAGAAAAGCGCTCTTCACATCCATTTGATATAGAAGTATGTTATGATGATTTGCATAGGCCAGCAGTATGCGTATGTCTTCAAGTCTAGCCACAGGAGCAAATGTTTCATCGAAGTCAATCCCTTCAACTTGAGTGTACCCTTGAGCAACGAGACGAGCTTTGTTTCTAACAACTTGACCATGCTCATCTTGCTTGTTGCGACATATCCATTTGGTGCCTATTATATTGTGCTTGCGAGGATCAGGATGCTTAACCAGTTCCCATACATTATTCAGCTCAAACTGTTGAAGCTCTTCTTGCATATCTTGAATCCATTCAGGTTCCATGAAGGCTTCTTCAACTTTCTTGGGTTCAGATATTGAGACGAATGAGAAGTGCCCACAGAAATTTGCTAGCTATGTTGCCCTTGAACGAGTGAGTGGACCTGGTGCATTGATGCTAACAACTATTCTCTCAATCTGTACTTCATTTGCAACACGAGGATGTACAGGACGAAGATTTTGCTCTTGCTGATCATTGTCATCGTTAGAGGGATTGTCTTCAGGCTGAGCATTGTCTTCGGGTTGATCAGGTGCGGAGATGATAAGTTCCTCTTCAGGTGAGCTTCAGACGGTATGATTTCTCCAGTTCCCATAAGTTTGATTGATTCACTGGATGGAACTTCATCTAGCACATTTGGCAGGTGCTCTCTTTGTGAGCCGTTCGTCTCATCAAACCGCACATCCACTGCTTCAACCACTTTATAGTGAAAAAGGTTGAAGACTCTGTAGGAGTGCGAATCCTTTTCATATCCAAGCATAAAACCCTCATGTGCTTTTGGTGCAAATTTTGAAGTGTGATGTGGATCCTTGATCCAGCACCTGGCGCCAAATACTCTGAAGTAACTGACATTTGGCTTCTTGCCAGTAAGGAGCTCATAGGATGTCTTGCTCAGAAGCTTGTGAAGATAAACAAGGTTGATGATATGACATGCATTATCAATGGCTTCCGGCCAGAATTTTCTTGGAGTCTTGTATTCATCAAGCATCGTCCGGGCCATCTCAATAAGTGTTCTGTTCTTGCGTTCGATGACGCCATTCTGTTGTGGCATGTACGGAGCTGAGAATTCATGTGTGATGCCTAAGGTATCAAGATATGTATCTAGGCCAGTGTTCTTGAATTCAGTGCCATTGTCACTTCTGATGTGCTTTATCTTCGCGCCATAGTTGTTCATTGCTCGACTGGCGAAGCGTCTGAAGACATCCTGCACTTCAGTCTTGTAGAGGATTATATGCACCCAAGTATATCTTGAATAATCATCAACAATGACAAAGACATAGAGACAAGCAGTAGTAGTAAGAGTTGACTAATGAGTGGGACCGAAAAGATCCATGTGGAGCAGTTCGAAGGGTTGAGTCGTTGTCATGATTGTCTTCAAGGGATGCTTGGCCCTCGTCATCTTTCCTGCTTCACAGGCACCGCATAAGTGATCCTTCTTGAACTTGACGCCCTCGATGCCTATGGCATGCTTCTTCCTTGCAAGGGTGTGGAGGTTCCTCATGCCAGCATGCCCTAGCCTTTGATGCCAGAGCCAGCATTCAGAAGCTTCTGTTAGAAGACATACTACAAGTTGTGGTCCTGCTGAGAAATCTACCACGTACAAATCATCTCTCCTATACCCTTCAAACACTAGAGACTTGTCAGATTCCATTAGTACAAGGCAATGATATTTTCCAAACATCACAATCATGTTTAAATTGCAAAGCATTGAGATAGACATTAAGTTGAAACCAAGGGATTCAACAAGCATGAGTTTATCCATGTGTTGATCCTTTGAGATTGCAACTCTACCTAGACCCAATACCTTGCTTTTACCAGTGTTAGCAAATGTGATGTGACTTTTGTTAGATGGACGTAAAGTTGAGTCCATGAGAAGGCTTCGCTTGCCAGTCATGTGATTTGTACACCCACTATCAATAATCCATTCTGAAGCAGCTGGTGTCGTACCCTACAGTGCAGTTAGGGGGATAGGCTTCACGAAGAGAATTGTGAAGCAAAAACATTTGACGAACTAGTGGATTATTAAAGCTTAGATCGAGATTAGGACTGATAGGGCCAGTAGCAAGTGATTCAGGAACAAAGTACATAATAAGACCATTTGGGCATTTGATCTTGCGCCCTACAAGATGTTTAAGGTCCCCAGCAATAGTGTCAGACGATTTTGGTTTTCGGCTGGAGACCTTTCCCTGCAAAAGAGAGTTAAGCTTTTTTAGCCACCCACATCTTCAAGGGTGGCTTCGAAGCAATGAGTCTAAGTGCAGCATCTGAGAACTTTGGCTTTGGAGCCCTAGCAAAAAGTCCTGCAGGTGGACAATAGTACTCATAAGAATAAGCAGAATAGTTCTTGGTCTTATGAACATGGCGGTTTGATGAAACGCGCTCATATTCACAGGCCCGAGTATAGTTTCCCTGCAAAACATTTGCCTTAGTGCGACTCAGGTGAGTCCTCTGTCTGTATGAAGCCTTTGGACCGTATGAAGCCTGTGGTCTAGGGTTTGTCTTCTTCACCTGTGGTGTCATGATGACATTCACAGGAAGATTCTCCAAACACCTTTTCGGCACCCAGATCTTCTTCATAGGCGGTCCATTCCTGCAGTTAGTACCAATATACCTGGCAAACACTTCACTATTCTGATTCTTAAACAGTTTATAGTTTGCATCAAAGGATTCATCAATAACAATGGGATTAGCACAAGTGAAGCCAGATAGGGTGGATGGATCCGTTGAAGGTTCCTTTGCAGCAACCCATGTGGTTTTGGGGTACTGCTCAGGTTTCCAGTAAGAGCCATCAGCATTCATTTTCCTTTCGAACCCAACACCCTCTTTCCTAGGGTTTCAGTTCAGGATCTGCCTTTTGAGGACATCACATAGTGTCTGATGCCCTTTGAGACTTTTGAACATCCCTGTTTCAAGCAATGTCTTCAACCTAGCATTCTCATCAGCAATAGCAGTGGCATCCTCAGCAGAGGGGTTAGTTGGCACATCAGCAGTTGAAGATATTGCATTAGTAGCAGCAATAGAACAACGAGCAACAGAAGTAGCGTTGTCACGCTCAATACATTTAAGACATGGAGGTTCAAATCCTTCCTGAGCGGAACTGATCTGTTTGGCACGAAGTGACTCGTTTTCCTTTTGAAGATCTTCATGAGCCACTCTCAATTTCTCAAGATCTTGTTTCCTTTGAAGATAATCATAGGAAAGCTTTTCATGAGTTGTTGAGAGTGTTTTATGACGACTTTAAAGTTCCTCATACTTAACATGAAGATTTTTTATGTCTTCAATCAAGGACTGAGATCGAGTCATTTCAGCGTATAACAGGTCATCGCTTTTGTCTAACAGTTTTTGAATATGTTCCATAGCCTTCTATTGTTCAGTTGCAATTTTAGCAAGTGTTTTGTAGCTGGGTTTGGAACCACAATCAGAGTCAGCTTCACTAGATGTTTCATAGTGAGTAGTGCGTGTGTTTACCTTGGCACTGCGTGCCATGAAGCAGCAGGTAGGAGTGGAGTAGTCCTTGTCATTTACATCGGTGTCGGTGATGAAGTCATTGTCTTCAGTGTTGAAGATGGACTTGGCAACGTATGCTGTAGCCAGACTCGCAACGCCAGAATCGGACTCCTCCTCAGACTCCACCTCTGCCTCCTCAGAAGAGGACTCCTCCTCAGAATCCATTTCTTTGCCAACAAACGCACGTGCCTTGCCAGATGAGCTCTTCTTGTGTGATGAAGACTTGGAGGAAGACTTTGATTATTTCTTCTTCTTCTTCTTGTCGTCAGAGTCATACTCCTTGCTCTTCTTCTTGTTGTTGTTCTCATTGTCCCACTGTGGACACTCAGAGATGTAGTGGCCATGTTTCTTGCACTTGTGACATGTTCTCTTCTTGTAGTCATGAGCAGAAGCTTCATCATTCCTTGAGCTTGATCGTGAAGACTTTCTGAGGCCTTTCTTCTTGGTGAATTTTTGGAACTTCTTCACAAGCATAGCAAGCTCCTTTCCAATGTCTTCAGGATCATCAGACCTGCTGTCAGATTCTTCTTCAGATGAGGAGATAGCCTTTGCCTTCAAGGCACGAGTTCGACCATAGTTGGGACCGTAGATGTATCTTTTCTTAGAAAGCTAAAACTCGTGTGTGTTGAGCCTCTCAAGTATGTCAGACAAATCGAGTGTCTTGAAATCAGGACGTTCTTGAATCATCAGGGATAGGGTGTTAAACGAACTGTCAAGTGATCTCAGGAGTGTCTTGACGACTTCATGCTTGGTGATCTCAGTAGTGCCGAGGGCTTGAAGCTCATTTGTGATCTCAGTGAGTCGATCAAACATGAGCTGGACATTCTCATTGTCATTTCTCTTGAAGCGGTTGAAGAGGTTGCGAAGGACACTGATTCTCTGATCTCTTTGGGTTGAGACGCCTTCGTTGACCTTGGAGAGCCAGTCCCAGACTAGCTTAGATGTTTCCAAAGCACTCACGCGGCCATACTGTCCTTTGGTCAGATGACCATAGATGATATTCTTGGCAGTAGAGTCCAATTGAACGAACTTCTTGACATCAGCAGCAGTGACACCTTCTCCATCCTTGGGAACGCCGTTCTTGACGACATACCATAGGTCGACATCAATGGCTTCAAGATGCATGCGCATCTTATTCTTCCAGTAGGGATATTCAGTTCCATCGAAGACGGGGCACGCAGCGGAGACTTTAATTATCCCATGCAGTCGACATAGCTAAAACTCTAGGTGGTTAAACCGAATCACACAGAACAAGGGAGTACCTTGCTTTGATACCAATTGAATGTGCTAGTGGTCGACTAAAGGGGGGGTGAATAGGCGATTTTTAGGAAAGTCTTCAAAACATGTAAGTTTCGAAGACAAACAATAGAAATAAACCTATTACCATGCAGCGGAAGGTAGACTACACTAGGCAAGCCATAGTCAAGTATTCAATGAAGTGAAAGCACAATGACTAATAGCAGCTAGGCAGTAAGGATCAGGTAGGAAGATATTGTGAAGCCAATCAGAACAAGTAATCACTCAGTGAAGCCAAATGGTGATGCAATCGTACAATGACTTCACAAGGACCAACAGTAAGTAAAGGGAAGGGAAGGATGAAACCAGTGACTCGTTGAAGACAATGATTTGTTGGACCAGTTCCAGTTGTTGTGACAACTGTACGTCTGGTTAGGGAGGCTGAGATTCAACTCAGAAGACCTCGTCTTCACCTTATTCCCCTTGAGCTAAGGACACCCAGTCCTCGCCCAATCACTCTGGTAAGTCTTCAAGGTAGACTTCCAAACCTTCACAGACTTCGTTCACCGGCGATCCACAATGACTCTTGGATGCTCAGAACGCGACACCTAACCGGCTAGAGGATTCACAGTCCTCAAGTGTAATAAGTCTTCAGATCACACAGACAGGAAGACTTAAGTGATGCCTAACACTCTTTGGCTCTGGGTGGTTAGGGCTTTATCCTCTCAAGGAATTCTCTCTCAAAGGCTTCGAGGTGGGTTGCTCTCAAACGACAAAAGCCATGCTTTAACTCTGAGCATCCAACCGTTTATGGTTGTAGGGGGTGGGCTATTTATAGCCACTAGGCTACCCAACCTGATTTGTCCGAAATGACCCTGGGTCACTAAGGAACTAACACGTGTTCCAATGGTCAGATTTCAAACACACACGGCAACTTTACTTGGGCTACAAGCAAAGCTGACTTATCCAACTCTGGACAAGATTTGCTCTCATAGTCTTCACTCGAAGACATAGGATTTTGGTTAAGCATCACTTCAGTCATTCTGACTGGTTCTCTTGGACCCCACTTAACAGTACGGTGGTTCCTATGACTCAACAAAGAAAAACACAGAACGATGAAACTGCTAAGTCTTCGCGCTCCATAGTCTTCATGCGATGTCTTCTCTTGTCATAGTCTTCAATGTGAATGTCTTCACATACCACCTTTGACTTCATTGTCTTCATACATTTTTAGGGGCCATCTCTGGTAGGAAAACCGAATCAACGAGGGACTTCTACCTGTGTTATCCTGCAATTCTCACAAACACATTAGTCCCTCAACTAGGTTTGTCGTCAATACTCCAAAACCAACTAGGGGTGACACTAGATGCACTTACAGGCTCTAGTGTCTGGAATAGGCACTGCAGCAGATCTTTGAGCTCGAGGCACTCTAGCAAATGCATCAGTGGTTGTCTTGCCCTTCCTCTCCTGTATGTCATCCTGTAGCTGCTCCACAACTGACTGAATCTCAGTTACTTTGACATCTAAATCATAGAATTTTTGTTCCATGATTCTTTCCAAGCCTCCTGGTTTTGAGTCAGGGTGGCTAGTCCCTTCTCAATCCTCGGAGTTGATGCTATCAAATAACCAAGCTGGTCCTGCTTGCTTTTCAAAAAGTACTCAGATGCCTCCTCTTGAGTTGGCATCTTGGCAGCCTTCTCTTTCTTTGCTTTCTCCTTCTTCTCTTGAGCTTGTACTGATGATGGTTCATTCTCATTCATCACAACTTGATTGTCCTCAAAGTCAGGATAGATAGGCAAGTATTCCTTATCCAACAAGTATGTGCCTGTGCCCATCTTTGAGTTTATTAACTCCTGGATCTGTGGGGCATATCCACAACTTCTTTTCTGGTCAGCTGCAGTCCTCTTGATAGTCTCAACTATAAGGCTCATGACCTTGAACTTCTGTGGCACATCAAATATATGTAGCAAGTTAATTGCATGGCCTCTGATCATTCTGTGATCACCAGACTTGGGCAAGAGAGTGTGCCTAAGGATCCAATTGATTGTAGGCAGCCCTGACAGCAAGTGTTTTACTGACCCAAACTGGTGAGTCTCAAGATCATCTTCAGGAATCTCCTTGTACATGTTTGCCATAGAGTTGTGATCCATCTTCTTCTTGGCATAGACATCCAAGTCATCTTCTTCTTCCTTAGGAGCATTGATCAGATTTGCCCATTCCTCAATAGTTGAGTGGTACCTTGTACCTTCAGACATCCATACTATCCTGCCATCTAGATAGAAGTGTGTTGTGGAGTAGAATTGCATTATGAGCTCCTCATTCCACTTTGTGAGCTTCTTCCCAACAAAGTCTCCAACTCCACGAGCACTGAAGCTGTCAAACACACCAGGATAGCGTTCCTCATTTTCCTTGATATACTTCCAGTCGACCCACCTCATTTCACACACTATAGGCTTTTTGTCCAGTAGCACTGTCTCATAGAAATCTTGCTGTTCCTTTGTGTGGAACCTGTAATCAACAGCAGTTCTTCTTCTTGTAGCATATGAGTCTGTCTCTCTCCATTTCCTTAGTCCCGAGTCTCTCCTGATCTTCATGTTCTCAGCCACATGATGAGCATCATTGTGGTCTGGAATCTTGGGTTTGAGCTTCCTCAGGACTTGTCCTTCATCATCTTCATCAACAGCAACTTCAGGCACTGGGGCCTTGTTCTTCTAAGTAGCTGGTATACTCCTGGTATTTCTCTTAGGTGCACTCTTGGGCTTGGAGGCTGCTTGGGTGCTTCTTTGGGCTTTGATGTTGCAGCCCCTGTCCTGATAGCATCACCCATAAGCTTCTGGGCCTTAGGTGCTGGTGCAGCAACCTCTTCTTCTTCTTCCATCATGGAAGCCTTTCCAATCACTCTGGCCATGGGCTTCTTGACCCTTTCCTTCCTTTTCTTCCCTTCTGCAGTAGCCTCTTTGGGTTCAGATCCTAAAGGGACTTGAGTGGTGGCTCTGGCTTTTGACATGGGTTGTCTTCCTGCTGGCCTTTTGATCTTCATCCCTGGCTTGGTGGCAGCAGCAGTGCTATATTCCTTCTTAACCACTTTCTTCTTGGAAGTGGCCTCATCCTCAACTGCCACATAGTCTTCATCCTCAGATTCAGAGGTCTTCTTCTTTCTAGCCCTGGTGGCAGCTTTGGGCAAGTTGCTGGGAGTGCTCCTGCTTCCATCATCTGAACTGCTAGAGGGACTAGTGCCCTCACTCAGGTGAACCTGCTCCTCTGACCTGTTCTGGCTGTCACTCTGATCAGACATATTGCAAACACTGACAGCAGACCCTGTGAATAGATTGTAGATGAGATAGAGTGGATGAGCATCACAAAATGCAGAGGTTTTTGCAAAAGAATGAGTCAAAAACTTAGTTTTAGTTTTCCACAGAAAGCATTTCAGATCAACCGATTTGTAAACTCGGTGATACCGAAGCAGCTGTTGGAACCTAAACTAGTGAACTCGGTCAGACCGAGTCATAGTTCGGTGGCACCGAGACTGCTAGGGCTTCACAAAGTCCTGAACTCGGTCACACCGATTTGCAATTCTCAGTCAGACCAAAAATTACATGTGCAATGGCCTGAGCCGAATCGGTGGTACCGAGTTCCACAACTCGGATGGTCCGAGATGGTTTCGGCGAAAACCTAACCCTAAATTTTCAATTCAACTCTAATCTACGGAGTGTTTTGACTGGATAGAAGCATTTCAATCGTGGTAAGAATCATAATGAACACAATGTGCTAGGAATCGGACGGGAATAGCACTGTGATCGAGTCCATACCCTAGTTCGGCGATGAACTCACAACGGCGGCAACGGCGGGGAAGAATTCCGTTGATGGCGGCGGAGACCAGCGGCAGGAGGCGGTTGGCGACGAGGAGGACGATCCGGAGACCCAGGAGGCAGAGCGAGCTATGCGCGGGCGAAGGGGTTTCGGAGAAATTTCCAAAATTTTGCCTGTGAGTATATATAGCCCGACCCTGTCGGTGTGACCGAGTGGAACAACTCGGTGGCACCGAGATTCATAACTGCAAGCAGTTACTGAAACTCGGTGTGATCGAAAGGTTCAAATCGGTTGCATCGAGATTGAAAACCTAGATCGACTTAGTGATCTCGGTATGACCGAAATGGAGGAATCGGTCAGACCGAAAAGCACAAAGAAGTTTTGGAAGTTTAAGTCTATGACGAATCGGGGACTCCGAGTGCTCCTCACACAGAGTGGTTCGAATCTGACTTGATCAAATTTTGTGATGTAGCATGAATAGAGTTTGAGACGAGAAAAGCATAGATAGCTAGAGAGGGTTCTTAGGCATTCTTGTCCATCCACTTGGCAAAATAAAAGAAAACCAATCAATCAAAACAACAAGTGGATGTCCTCGAATGAGTAAAATATGCAATCAACATGCTCACACAATAAAATGGCAATTGAAATATGTGACAAAGCATGCACAACCAATTCTAGCATCTATCAAACAATTTGCGATGACTAGGTCATCTATATATGAGTATATTGACTTAGGAGTGAAATGAGAACATTTGATCATACTCATCGTTTAAGCACAAGTGGGGTTACCACTTTTACATAAAGCATTGTTGTGTTCACACCTTTAGAGTTTCTTTAGCTCAATTCTTAGAGTAAAGCTTCCCCTAGATGTGAGATCCCCCTTAAGAGGGATGAACTAACCTTGGGTTTTGTCGATGATGACTTCATGTAGATGTTGAAGATGTGGATGCTCAATGTTGATTTAAATCATTTGAAGCTATCCATTGGAGTGAGTTGCACTTTCAATACCTACACGGGTTAGTCCCACAAGGAACAAACAAGGATATCCATAGACATAGAGTGATGCACACACAAGATGATGTCTATGAAAGCTTTTAGGTTACCTTGTCCCTTGTCTTACCAACAAGAGGGTTTGTGACTCCTTGAACTAGTGCAAGATGTGGAAGTTGATTGCACTTGTTCTTGCCAAGATGATAAGAGTGAAGTATGTTGGCAGAGTCACCCTCAAGAACTCTCTAGTTCTTCTTCTTCGGGATTCACACCGTCTTGATGGGAATCCTCGGTGTTGTAGTTGTACTTGATGAAGTGGAACTTGAAGTAGTCTTGGGAACCCACTTGACCAAGGCCTTAGGAGCTTCTTCAAATGCATCAATTTCCTCTTGAAGCTTGTCCTTGCCTTTTTGCTTGTGGTCTTGTGGTGGAAGATCATCTTGAGCTTGTGTCCCTTTGAGAGAAGTAGGATCATACTTCTCTTGTTGAGGAACAAACTTCGTCTTGGGGTATTGATCTTCTTCCCACTCAACTCCATTGGCATTGAACTTTCGTTCAAAACCAACACCTTGACTCTTCCGGTGCCTTCCTTGCTTGCGTACAATTTCCTCGAATTGCTTACTTCCGGCAAAGCTCTTGTAAACACCTTTCTCTATAATTCCCTTCAATAAGCTATTTTCTTGCTCAAGTGTAACTTGGCTAAGAGAATCATTAGTGGAATCAAGAGAACTACTAGAAGCAACAATATTGGATTTAGCATAATTATTGTTACTACTAGAGGAAGAATCTTTCTTGTTCTTGTTACTAGAATTGACTTGAGGCATGTAAGTGGATAAGAGTAAACGCTTGGCAATGTAAGAACAACTTTTCTTACGAAGATCATCATTGATTGCTTTTAAGAACTCATGCTCTTGCTCAAGGTTGAGCTTTTCAAAGCGCAATTTCTCATGAGTCCTTAAAAGTTCTCGATGATCTCCTAAGATAGTTTCATGAGCTAACTTAAGAGTGTTTAGTTCTTTAGTTAGAGACTCAATCTTCTCCTTATCATTGTCATTCGTTTTATCTTTATTAGCATGATTAATTGACGTTTCATCATAGTATTCATCACTAGAGTTGTCAACAAGTAAATCATCATCACCTAACAAGTCATCTTCATCACTATTGAAATCAACATACTCGGGGTGTGATACCTTTGGGCCTTTAGCCATGAAGCATGTTCCAACTCCTTCATTTGGTGAGTCAAATATGTCGTAGGAGTTGGTTGTCACAAGTGCTAGACCGGCAACACCTTCATCTTGAGTATATTCGGAGTCGGAGTGATAGCTTCTCTCGGAGTGGTTGTCGGAGTCGGAGCCGGATACCCATTCACCAACATGAGCTTGATGTCTTTGTTTTGTGTAGCTCCTTGATGACTTGTCCTTTCCTTCTGAATCCTTGCTTCTCCGTGAGGGTCTTCGTTCATAACGATCATCTCTACTCCTTCTTTCTCTAGATGGTGATTCTTCTCTTCTACTTCTTCTCTTGGGAGAATCTTCTCTTCTCTTGTAGGGGGGCATACACTCATTGGAATAGTGTCCGGGCCTTCCACAATTGTAGCAATTTCACTCTCGACTAGAAGATCTTTTGTCATTGTAGGACCTTGACTTGGAGCTTCTCTCTTTGCTTCTACTCTTGTAGAACTTGTTGAAGTTCTTCACCATTAACCTCAATTCTTCATTGAAGGTTTGTTTCTCACTCGATGATGTGGGGGCTTCACATGAGGCTTTGTAAGCACCACTTGATTTGTTGTGAAGTTCCTCTTTATCCTTGAGTGACATCTCATGAGAAACAATTCTTCCGATGACTTCCGTTGGCTTGAGATCTTTGTAATTTGGCATCATTTGGATCAATGTGCACACGGTATCATATTTTCCATCCAAGGCTCTTAGGATCTTCTTGATGATGAATCTATCGGTCATCTCTTCACTCCCTAAGCCGGCAATTTTATTTGTGATAAGAGCAAGCCTAGAGTACATTTCAGCGACACCTTCACCATCCTTCATTTTGAACTTGTCAAGTTGACTTTGAAGCACATCCAATTTGGATTCCTTGACGGAGTCGGTACCTTCGTGCATATCAATCAAAGTATCCCAAATTTCCTTTGCATTCTCAACACGGCTGATTTTGTTGAATTCTTCGGGGCACAATCCGTTGAAGAGGATATCACAAGCTTGAGCGTTGTATTGCAGCATTTTCAACTCATCCGCGGTGGCTTCACGGTTCGGTTCTTTCCCATCAAAGAATTCACCTTGCAAGCCAATACACACAATAGCCCAAACGGCGGGGTTATGTCCAAGAATATGCATTTTCGTCTTATGCTTCCAACTAGAAAAATTAGTACCATCAAAGTAAGGACCTCTACGGTGATAATTTCCCTCGCTAGACGCCATACTCTCCTAGGTTGTGAAACCAAGGCTATGACCACCAAAAGCTATGGAAATCAAAGAAAATGGAGGCCAAAGCTCTACCACTTGTAGGATCGAAAGTATGTCTAGAGGGGGGGTGATTAGACTACTTGACCAAATAAAAATCTAGCCTTTTCCCAATTTTAGTTCTTGGTAGATTTTAGCTATCTTAGCACAAGTCAAGCAATCTCCACACAATTCAAGCAAGCATGCAAAAGAGTATATGAGCAGCAGAAAGTAAAGCATGCAACTTGCAAGAATGTAAAGGGAAGGGTTTGGAGGATTCAAACGCAATTGGAGACATGGATGTTTTTGTCGTGGTTCCGATAGGTGGTGCTATCGTACATCCACGTTGATGGAGACTTCAACCCACGGAGGGTAACGGTTGCGCGAGTCCACGGAGGGCTCCACCCACGAAGGGTCCACGAAGAAGCAACCTTGTCTATTCCATCACGGCCGTCGCCCACGAAGGACTTTCCTCACTAGTGGTAGATCTTCACGAAGTAGGCGATCTCCTTGCCCTTACAAACTCCTTGGTTCAACTCCACAATCTTGTCGGAGGCTCCCAAGTGACACCTAGCCAATCTAGGAGACACCACTCTCCAAGAAGTAACAAATGGTGTGTTGATGATGAACTCCTTGCTCTTGTGCTTCAAATGATAGTCTCCCCAACACTCAACTCTCTCTCTCACAGGATTTGGATTTGGTGGAAAGAAGATTTGAGTGGAAAGCAACTTGGGAAGGCTAGAGATCAAGATTCATATGGTTGGAATGGAATATCTTGACCTCAACACAAGTGTAGGTGGTTCTCTGTCAAAAAATGTGTATTGGAAGTGTAGGTATGTTCTGATGGCTCTCTCCACGAATGAAGAGTGGGTGGAGTGGTATATATAGCCTCCACACAGAATCTAACCGTTACACACAATTTGCCAAACTCGGTGGGGCCGAATGGTTAAACTCGGTCGGACCGATTCAGCAAACCTAGTGACTGTTAGGATTTTCGGTGGGACTGAGATGCAACTCGGTAGGATCGATATGGTTAGGGTTAGGGCATAACGTAATCTCGGTGTGACCGATTACACAAACTCGGTGGGACCGATTTTGGTAATAAGCTAACCAGAGAGTTGGTCAGGTAAACTCGGTGGGACTGATTCGCTCATCTCGGTGAGACCGAAATGTTACAAAAGGGAAATAGAGAGATTACATTGCAATCTCGGTGGGACCGATCACTCATCTCGGTAAGACCGAAATGTTACAAAGGGAAACAGAGAGATTACAATCCCATCTCGGTGAGACCGAGATCCCTATCGGTGAGACCGATTTGCCTAGGGTTTGTGGCAGTGGCTATGACATTTGAAACTCGGTGGCGCCGGATAGAAAGAATCGGTGGGGCCGAGTTTGACTTTTGGTTTAGGTCATATGTGGATGTGGGAGAGTAGTTGAGGATTTTGGAGCATATCACTAAGCACTTCGAGCAAGCAAGCCATTAAGCTACACCTCATCCCTCCTTTACAGTATTGGCTTTTCCTATAGACTCAATGTGATCTTGGATCACTAAAATATAAAATGTAGAGTCTTGAGCTTCACGCTTGAGCCAAACTTTTTGTCCTTAGAATTTTAAGGGATCCACTTTCCTCATCCATGCTATCCATTCATTGAGCTTTTCCTGAAATATTAATCTTGGAATAATGTTATCTCAATGAGCTATATGTTGTTAGGAATTACCAAAACCACCCAGGGATAGTTGCACTTTGACATCCACTGCCACGTGTTCCCCGGCTCCACCGTCCCCTTCCTAGGCCTCGCCGTCATCCACCGCCTTGGTGCTCTCGGCGCGGCGTGGTCAACGAATGACTTCCATCGGAAGAGTACTGTACGTGGAGAGGCCGATAGCTGGGTCCACGGCCGCAGCTAGGAAGTGCCTCCTTATTACGTGGAAAATAATGATTCCTCCACCTAACAGCAGGGATCCATCAGACAGGTCACCATATTTCATGAAAAAAACATTCCCCCCTGACTGCTGGGACCCACCAGCTACATTTTCACACGCAAGGAAGTGCCTGACAGTCGGGACCCACCCGGTCGAAGCGTACGTAGCATTGTCATTCTGGTCGTGAACGTGTACGTACATACTGGTCGATGTAGAGGCGCGCACGTGTCGTAGTAGAGGTGCGCACGTGTCGTAGTAGAGGTGCGCACGTAGCATGTTCATGTACGTACATCGGTTAGGGTGCAAGAAAGAAAATACGGCCACATACATACATACGGGCGGGGTCTCGAACGCCTACTCGCGCATATGTACGACCAAGGCTCATGTACATGGATGGGTAGGAATGGAGAAGCTGCGCCGTCGTCGTGATCATGGGGAGGCAACCGGCTGGGTCGGAACAAAATGCGTCATCGTGTTCATCGGGAGCCATCCGGCTTGGACGGAACAGCCGATGGAAACGAGGCCTGGCATACCGCAAAACGGAGGAAATGACCTTGTGTTTGACCGGCTGATACGTCCATTTTGCATCATGCTTTTATATCGATATTTATTGCATTATGCACTGTTATCACACATTATGTCACAATACTTATGCATATTCTCTCTTATTTTACAAGGTTTACATAAAGAGGGAGAATGTCGGCAGTTGGGATTCTGGGCTGGAAAAGGAGCAAATATTAGAGACCTATTCTTCACAGCTCCAAAAGTCCTGAAACTTCACGGAAGACGTTTTCAGAATATATAAAAATAATGAGCGCAAGAAGTTCACCAGGGGGCCACAACCTGCCCACGAGGGTGGGGGGAGCGCCCTACCCCCTGGGTGTGCCCCTACCTCGTGGGCCCCCTGGCGGCCCTCCGATGTCCATCTTCTGCTATATGAAGTCTTTAGATGAGAAAAAAATCATAAGCCATCTCCTCGGACGAAACTCCGCCGCCACGAGGCAGAACCTTGGCGGAACCAATCTAGGGCTCTGGCGGAGCTGTTCTGTCGGGGAAACTTCCCTTTGGGAGGGGGAAATCATCGCCATCATCATCACCAACGCTCCTCTCATCGGGAGAGGGAAATCTCCATCAACATCTTCACCAACACCATCTCCTCTCAAAACCCTAGTTCATCTCTTGTATCCAATTCTTGTCTCCAAGTCCGGGATTGGTACTAGTAGGTTGCTAGTAGTGTTAATTACTCCTTGTAGTTGATGCTAGTTGGTTTATTTGGTGGAAGATCATATGTTCAGATCCTATATGCACAGTAATACCCCTATGATTATGAACATGAATATGATTTGTGAGTAATTACGTTTGATCCTCAGGACATGGGAGAAATCTTGCTATTAGTAGTCATGTGAATTTGGTATTCATTCGATATTTTGATGAGATGTATGTTGTTTTTCCTCTGGTGGTGTTATGTGAACGTCGACTACATAACACTTCACCATTTTTGGGCCTAGAGGAAGGCATTGGGAAGTAATAAGTAGATGATGGGTTGCTAGAGTGACAGAAGCTTAAACCCTAGTTTATGCGTTGCTTCGTAAGGGGCTGATTTGGATCCATATGTTTCATGCTATGGTTAGGTTTACCTTAATACTTTTTTTGTAGTTGCGGATGCTTGCAATAGAGGTTAATCATAAGTGGGATGCTTGTCCAAGTAAAGAAAGTACCCAAGCACCGGTCCACCCACATACCAAATTATCAAAGTACCGAACGCGAATCATATGAACATGATGAAAGCTAGCTTGACAATATTCCCATGTGTCCTCGGGAGTGCTTTTATCTATATAAGAGTTTGTCCAGGCTTGTCCTTTGCTACAAAAAGGATTGGTCCACCTTGCTGCACTTTATTTACTTTTGCTACTTGTTGCTCGTTACAAATTATCCTATCACAAAACTATCTATTACCACTTATTTCAGTACTTGCAGAGAATACCTTGCTGGAAACCGCTTATCATTTCCTTTTGCTCCTCGTTGGGTCCGACACTCTTACTTATAGAAAGGACTACGATAGATCCCCTATACTTGTGGGTCATCGAGACTCTTTTCTGGCGCCGTTGCTGGGGAGTGAAGCGCCTTTGGTAGGTGGAATTTGGCAAGGAAAATTTATATAGTGTGCTGAAATTTATTGTCACTTGTTACTATGGAAAGTAATCCTCTGAGGGGCTTGTTCGGGGTATCTTCACCCCGACCAGTAGAGTAAAGAGTTGCTCCTCAACCTACTGAACCTACTGAAAATGAAAATGAAAATGATTGCTTTGAAATCCCTTCGGCTATGATAGAAAAACTGCTGGCTAATCCTTTTGCAGGAGAGGGAACAATGCATCCTGATGAGCACCTAATATATGTGGATGAAGATTGTATATTATTTAAGCTTGTAGGTGTACCCGGAGATGTTGTTAAGAAGAAGGTCTTCCCTTTATCTTTGAAGGAAGATGCATTGACATGGTATAGGCTATGTGATGATACGGGGTCATGGAACTACAAACGATTGAAATTGGAATTTCATTAGAAGTTTTATCCTATGCATCTTGTTCATTGTGATCGCAATTATATATATAATTTTTGGCCTCGCGAAGGAGAAAGCATCACTCAAGCTTGGGGGAGGCTTATATCAATGTTATATTGATGCCCCAATCATGACCTCTCAGGAGAAATGATTATTCAAAATTTATATGCTCGGCTTTCTGATAACAATCGCACCATGCTCGATACTTCTTGTGCTGGCTCTTTTATGATGAAGACTATTGAATTCAAATGGGATTTATTGGAAAGAATTAAACGCAACTCTGAAGATTGGGACCTCGACGAAGGTAAGGAGTCAGGTATGACACCTAAGTTTGATTGTGTTAAATCTTTTATGGATACCGATGTTTTCCATAAATCTAGCACTAAATATGGACTTGACTCTGAGATAGTAGCTTCTTTCTGTGAATCTTTTGCTACTTATGTTGATCTCCCAAAGGAGAAGTGGTTTAAATATCATCCTCCCATAGAAGTAAAAGTAGCTGCACCTATTAAAGTCGAAGAAAAGACTATCACTTATAATGATCCTACTGTTCCTACTTCTTATGTTGAGAAACCACCTTTCCCTGTTAGGATAAAGGATCATTGTAAAGCTTCAAATGAGGTTCGTAAAAGCAATATTAAAGCTTATACACCTTATGAGAAAATTAAAGTTGAACCTGATATTGCTATTGTTAAAGATCTCTTATCTGATAATATTGATGGACATGTTATTCATTTCCTTGATGAGACTGCTAGAATTGCTAAACCGTGTGCTAAAGATAAAAACAGACCGGCGGTAGGCATGCCTGTTATTTCTGTTAAAATAGGAGATCATTGTTATCATGGCTTAAGTGATATGGGTGATAGTGCTAGTGCAATACCTTACGACTTATACAAATAAATTATGCATGATATTGCACCTGCTGAGATAGAAGATATTGATGTCACCATTAAACTTGCCAATAGCGATACTATTTCACCAGTGGGAGTTGTTAGAGATGTTGAAGTCTTGTGTGGGAAAACTAAATATCCTGCTGATTTTCTTGTTCTTGGTTCCCCACAAGATAGCTTTTGTCCCATTATATTTGGTAGACCCTTCTTAAACACTGTTAATGCTAAGGTAGATTGCAAAAGAATGTTGTTACTATCGGTTTAGATGATATGTCTCATGAATTTAATTTCTCTAAATTTAGTAGACAACACCGTGAAGAAGAATTACCTAGTAAGGATGAAATTATTGGTCTTTCTTCTATTGCCGTACCTCCTAGTGATCCTTTAGAGCAATATTTGCTAGACCATGAAAATGATATGTTTATGAATGAAAGAAGGGAAATAGATGAAGTATTCTTTAAACAGGAACCAATTCTGAAACACAATTTGCCTATTCAAATCCTAGGGGATCCTCCTCCACCCAAGGGTGATCCCGTGTTTGAGCTTAAACCATTGCCTGATACTCCTAAATATGCTTATCTTGATGAGAAAAAGATATATCCTGTTATTATTAGTGCTAAACTTTCAGAGCATGTGGAAGAGAGATTATTTAAAACTCTGAAGAAGCACCGTGCTGCTATTGGGTATACTCTTGATGATATTAAGGGCATTAGTCCCACTCTATGTCAACATAAAATAAATTTGTAAGAAGACGCTAAACCAGTTCATGATCATCAACGACGGCTGAATCCTAAAATGAAAGAAGTGGTAATAAAGGAAATACTAAAGCTCCTTGAGGCAGGTATAATCTATCCCGTTGCTGATAGTCAGTGGGTAAGTCATGTCCATTGTGTCCCTAAGAAGGGAGGTATTACTGTCGTTCCTAATGATAAAGATGACTTGATTCCTCAAAGAATTATTACATGTTATAGGATTGTAATTGATTTCCGCAAATTAAATAAGGCCACTAAATAGGATCATTACCCCTTACCTTTTATCGATCAAATGCTAGAAAGATAATCCAAACATACACACTTTTGCTTTCTAGATGGTTATTCTGGTTTCTCTCAAATACCTGTGTCAGCCAAGGATCAATCAAAGACTACTTTTACCTGCCCTTTTGGTACTTTTGCTTATAGACGTATGCCTTTTGGTTTATGTAATGCACCTGCTACCTTTCAAAGATGCATGATGGCTATATTCTCCGACTTTTGTGAAAAGATTTGTGAGGTTTTCATGGACGATTTCTCCGCCTATGGATCTTCTTTTGATGATTGCTTGAGCAACCTTGATCGTGTTTTGCAGAGATGTGAAGAAACTAATCTTGTCTTGAATTGGGAAAAGTGCCACTTTATGGTTAATGAAGGTATTGTCTTGGGGCATAAAGTTTCTGAAAGAGGTATTGAAGTTGATAAAGCCAAAGTTGATGCTATTGAAAAGATGCCATGCCCCAAGGACATCAAAGGTATAAGAAGTTTCCTTGGTCACGCCGGATTTTATAGGAGGTTCATTAAGGACTTCTCAAAAATTTCTCAGCCTCTGACTAATTCATTACAAAAAGATATACCATTTGTCTTTGATGATGATTGTGTAGAAGCATTTGAAATACTTAAGAAAGCATTGATCTCTGCACCTATTGTGCAGCCACCTGATTGGAATTTACCCTTTGAAATTATGTGTGACGCTAGTGATTATGCTGTAGGTGTTGTTCTAGGGCAAAGAGTTGATAAGAAATTAAATGTTATTCAATATGCTAGTAAAACCCTAGACAATGCTCAAAGAAATTATGCTACAACTGAAAAGGAATTCTTAGCAGTTGTATTTGCTTGTGATAAGTTCAGACCTTATATTGTTGATTCTAAAGTAACTATTCACACTGATCATGCTGCTATTAAATATCTTATGGAAAAGAAAGATGCTAAACCTAGACTTATTAGATGGGTTCTCTTGCTACAAGAATTTGACTTACATATTGTTGGTAGAAAGGGAGCTGAGAACCCTATTGCAGACAACTTGTCTAGGTTAGAAAATGTGCTTGATGACCCACTACCTATTGATGATAGCTTTCCTGATGAGCAATTAAATGTCATAAATGATTCTCATACTACTCCATGGTATGCTGATTATGCTAATTACATTGTTGCCAAATTCATACCACCTAGTTTCACATACCAACAAAAGAAAAAGTTCTTCTATGATTTGAGGCATTACTTTTGGGATGATCCACATCTTTATAAAGAAGGAGTAGATGGTGTTATTGGACGTTGTGTACCTGAGCATGAATAGGAACATATCCTACGCAAGTGTCACTCCGAAGCTTATGGAGGACACCATGCTGGAGATAGAACTACACACAAGGTATTGCAATCCGGTTTTTACTGGCCTACTCTCTTCAAAGATGCCTGTAAGTTTGTCTTATCTTGTGATGAATGTCAAAGAATTGGTAATATTAGTAGACATCAAGAAATGCCTATGAACTATTCACTCGTTATTGAACCATTTGATGTTTGGGGCTTTCACTATATGGGACCTTTTCCTGCCTCAAATGGATATACACATATTTTAGTTGCTGTTGATTACGTTACTAAGTGGGTAGAGGCTATTCCAACTAGTAGTGCTGATCATAACACTTCTATTAAAATGCTTAAAGAAGTTATTTTTCCAAGATTTGGAGTCCCTAGATATTTAATGACTGATGGTGGTTCACATTTTATTCATGGTGCTTTCCGTAAAATGCTTGCCAAGTATGATGTTAATCATAGAATTGCATCTCCTTATCACCCTCAGTTTAGTGGTCAAGTAGAATTGATTAATAGAGAGCTCAAATTAATTTTGCAAAAGACTGTCAATAGGTCTAGAAAGAATTGGTCCAAGAAACTTGATGGTGCATTATGGGCCTATAGAACTGCATATAAAAATCCTATGGGTATGTCTCCGTATAAAATGGTTTATGGAAAATCATGTCACTTACCTCTCGAACTAGAACACAAGGCATATTGGGATATTAAAGAGCTCAATCATGATTTCAAACTTGCCGGTGAGAAGACGTTATTTGATATTAGCTCACTCGATGAATGGAGAACCCAAGCCTACGAAAATGCCAAGTTGTTTAAAGAAAAAGTTAAAAGATGGCATGATAAAAGGATACAAAAGCGTGAGTTTGATGTAGGTGATTATGTATTTCTATACAACTCTCGTTTAAGATTTTTTGCAGGAAAACTTCTCTCTAAATGGGAAGGTCCTTACATTATCGAGGAGGTCTATCGTTCTGGTGCCATAAAAATCAACAAATTTGAAGGCACAAATCCAAAGGTGGTGAACGGTCAAAGAATCAAACATTATATCTCAGGTAATCACATAAATGTTGAAACCAATGTTATTGAAACCGTAACCCTAGAGGAATACGTAAGGGACACTTTCTGAAACGTTTCAGACTCCGAAAAGTAATAGGTATGTGGTACGGTAAGTAAACCGACTCCAAAACAGTTTTTAAGGCAATATTTATCCGTTTTGGAATATTTAGAAAAATAAAAAAATAAGAAGCACTCCGGGAAGGACACGAGGCCTCCACGAGGGTGGAGGGCGCGCCCTACCCTACTGGGCGCGCCCCCTACCTCGTGGGCACATCGTACGCCCTCCAGACTCCGTTTTCTTGCACAATACGTATTTTGGTCGGCAAAAATTCATTATATAATCTCCCGAGGGGTTTTGACTCCTGTATCACGCAAAAATCTCCTGTCTTTGTTTCGAGCTGTTTTTCTAACAAATCCATGTCGTCATGTCGTCTTCAAGTGCCCCCAAGGACCAGTTCTTCGAGAAGGTCATCAAACCCTACCTCGCGGAAGTGCTGCAACACCCTCAAACCATTGAGATGAGTGAGGGGTTGTTGCACATCTGCGATGTTGAGGGACCAAGGAAGACCGGAAGCACGGAGGCAAGGCTCGAGGCATTGGAGCAAGAAGTTTTCAGGTGTCAGGAGATGGTGGAGCGTGGACTCAATTCCAATCACATTATGATCACGGAGTTCACCAACAACCACAAGCTGGACGTCAAGGACATTGGGGAGGCCATCTTCAAGCTTCATGAGAAAATCGAGCACCTCTAAGCCCAGATCTATGACGTGCAAAATCAAAACTGTGAGTATGAATATAGATTCAAGAGGATGAGTTCGGCTGTAGATTTGAGGTTTCAGGAGACTTGATCATCCTTCTATGATGGTGAGCCTATGCCTTGGAAGAAGGATGACAAGCCTACGCCATCAACAAAATCATCACCTTCTCCACCAACAAAGAAGAATTGAGTATCTGGTACGGGCACTCCCCTTTGCAACTGCCAAGCTTGGGGGAGTGCCCCGGTATCGTATCACCATCAATTTTATCTTTACCATTTTCTTAGTTCGATCCTTTTGGTAATATCTTGATCTAGTAGAATAAAGTTTATGGCATGATCTAGTTTTGAGTTTTGCTTTATGATCCCTCTATGTAATCGGGTCCATGAGCTATATATAATAAAGATTGGTGTTGAGTCAAGGGCTTGATTAATTTGCCATGATCCTAACTGAATAAAAGAAAAGAGAAAGAATAAAAAAGGAAACAAAGAGATCATATGGATCTTATGGAGAGTAATGAGCTCACATAGAAAAAGTATGATGAATAAAAGTTGTTGCGAGTTGACAAACATAGTTTTGATCATCGTTGCAATTAATACAAAGTAATAAAGAAAGAGAGGTCTTCACATATAAATATACTATCTTAGACATCTTTTATGATTGTGAGCACTCATTAAAATATGACATTCTAAAGAGTTGATGTTGGACAAGGAAGACAATGTAATGGGTTATGTTTTCTTACATATGAGATAAATTATATTGTCATGGATCATCCAACATGATTGAGCTTGCCTTCCCCCCTCATGCTAGCCAAATTCATCGCACCAAGTAGAGATACTACTTGTGCTTCCAAATACCCTTAAACCAGTTTTTCCATAAGAGTCCACCATACCTACCTATGGATTGAGTAAGATCCTCCAAGTAAGTTGTCATCGGTGCACGCAATAAAAATTGCCCTCTAAATATGTATGACTTATTAGTGTGGGAGAAAATAAGCTTTATACGATCGTGTGATATGGAAGAAATAAAAGCGACAGACTGCATAATAAAGGTCCATATCGCAAGTGGCAATATAAAGTGACGTTCTTTCGCATTAAGATTTTGTGCATCCAACCATAAAAGCGCATGACAACCTCTGCTTCCCTCTGCGAAGGGCCTATCTTTTACTTTTATCTCCTACCTTGCATAAGAGTCATGGTGATCTTCACCCTTCCTTTTTACATTTTATCCTTTGGCAAGCACAGTATGTTGGAAAGATCCTGGTATATATGGCTAATTGGATGTGAGTTTTCATGAACTATTATTGTTGACATTACCCTTGAGGTAAAATGTTGGGAGGTAAAACTATAAGCCCCTATCTTTCTCTGTGTCCGATTAAAACTCCATACCCATAAGTATTGCGTGAGTGTCAGCAATTGTGAAAGACTATATGATAGTTGAGTATGTGGACTTGCTTAAAAGCTCTTATATATTGACTCTTTCCTATGTTATGATAAATTGCAATTGCTCCAACGACTGAGATTATAGTTTGTTAGTTTTCAATGAAGTTTACGATTCATACTTGAAATTGTGATTGAATTATTACTCTAGCATAAGAAATCATATGACAAGAATTATGTAAGTTGCTGTTCTAAGAATGATCATGATGCCCTCATGTCCATATTTTACTTTTATCGACACCTCTATCTCTAAACATGTGGACATATTTTTCGATTTCGGCTTTCGCTTGAGGACAAGCGAGGTCTAAGCTTGGGGGAGTTGATACGTCCATTTTGCATCATGCTTTTATATCGACATTTATTGCATTATGGGCTATTATTACACATTATGTCACAATACTTATGCCTATTCTCTCTTATTTTACAAGGTTTACATAAAGAGGGAGAATGCCGGCAGCTGGGATTCTGGGCTGGAAAAGGAGCAAATATTAGAGACCTATTCTGCACAGCTCCAAAAGTCCTAAAACTTCATGAAAGACGTTTTCAGAATATATAAAAAATACTTAGCGCAAGAAGTTCACCAGGGGGGCCACACCCTGCCCACGAGGGTGGGGGCGCGCCCTACCCCCCTGGGCGCTCCCCCCTACCTTGTGGGCCCCCTGGTGGCCCTCCGATGTCCATCTTCTGCTCTATGAAGTCTTTCGATGAGAAAAAAAATCATAAGCCATCTCCTCGGACGAAACTCCGCCGCCACGAGGCGGAACCTTGGCGGAACCAATCTAGGGCTCTGGCGGAGCTGTTCTGCCGGGGAAACTTCCCTCTGGGAGGGCGAAATCATCGCCATCATCATCACCAACGCCCCTCTCATCGGGAGAGGGCAATCTCCATCAACATCTTCACCAGCACCATCTCCTCTCAAAACCCTAGTTCATCTCTTGTATCCAATTCTTGTCTCCAAGTCCGGGATTGGTACTAGTAGGTTGCTAGTAGTGTTAATTACTCCTTGTAGTTGATGCTAGTTGGTTTATTTGGTGGAAGATCATATGTTCAGATCCTATATGCACATTAATACCCCTCTGATTATGAACATGAATATGCTTTGTGAGTAATTGTGTTTGTTCCTGAGGACATGGGAGAAGTCTTGCTATTAGTAGTCATGTGAATTTGGTATTCGTTCGATATTTTGATGAGATGTATGTTGTTTTTCCTCTAGTGGTGTTATGTGAACGTCGACTACATAACACTTCACCATTATTTGGGCCTAGAGGAAGGCATTGGGAAGTAATAAGTAGATGATCGGTTGCTAGAGTGACAGAAGCTTAAACCCTAGTTTATGCGTTGCTTCGTAAGGGGCTGATTTGGATCCATATGTTTCATGCTATGGTTAGGTTTACCTTAATACTTTTATTGTAGTTGCGGATATTTGCAATAGAGGTTAATCATGAGTGGGATGCTTGTCCAAGTAAGGACAATACCCAAGCACCAGTCCACCCATATTCCAAATTATCAAAGTACCGAACGTGAATCATATGAACGTGATGAAAGCTAGCTTGACGATATTCCCATGTGTCCTCGGGAGCACTTTTCTCTATATAAGAGTTTGTCCAGGCTTGTCCTTTGCTACAAAAAGGATTGGTCCACCTTGCTGCACTTTATTTACTTTTGCTACTTGTTGCTCGTTACAAATTATCCTATCACAAAACTATCTGTTACCACTTATTTTAGTACTTGCAGAGAATACCTTGCTAGAAACCGCTTATCATTTCCTTCTGCTCCTCGTTGGGTTCGACACTCTTACTTATCAAAAGGACTACGATAGATCCCCTATACTTGTGCGTCATCACCGTCCATGGTGGAAACGGGATCCTGTTCATCGGGAGGGGTCTGGCGTACCACAAAACGAAGGAAACATACCTCCTATGGTCGATACGGGGTCTTGTTGATCGGGAGGGGTGTGGCGAACCACAAAACGGAGGAAACGGACTTGTGTTGGAGCGCTATGGTCGAAACAGGGGTCCTGTTCATGGGGAGGGGTGTGGCGTACGACAAAACGGGACTCTACGGGATACTGTTCATCTCCACCGTCGACCTCCTCCAGCCTCCACGGGCTACTGTTCATCCACCATCAACCTCCTCCAGCCTCCACCTGCGACTTTCATCCACGGGCTCCTGTTCATCCAGCCTCCACCGGCTACTGTTCAACCAGCCCTCTCCACGGGGTCCTGTTCAACCACCCCTCCACGGGCTACTGTTCATCCAGCCCTCCACCGGCTATTGTTCAACCAGCCCTCCACTAGCTACTGTTCAACCAGCCCTCCACGGGGTCCTGTTCATCCAGCCCTCCACGGGGTCCTGTTCATCCACTGGCTTGATCGATCAGGGTACTGTTCATCCAGCGGCAACGGCCTCTACTACCATGGGGTCCTGTTCATCCAACCCCCACCAGGAACTGTTCATCCAAACCCCCCAACAACGCTCACTGTTCATGAAGAGGCAGCATCGATTGGCTTCAGTTAGCAGCAGTAGCGAAGGAATCACTCGGGTTCAGTTAATTGCAAGGGATCGATCAATCGCTCGGGTTTAGTAGCGCGTAGCCTGTAGTTCAATCGCCCCGGTTTAGTTAGAGCGCAACACCTCACTCGGGTTCAGTTAGAGCGCAACGCCTTGCACACACGCGCATACGTACGAGAAAAACACACATCGCTCGGCCCCCGACCACCCACCGTAACCGGGAACTCCCCCGATATTTTCCTCGCCCTCGCTTCTACCATGGGTTTTCTCCGTCATGGACGGCCCAAAGAATGTCATGCAGCCGCGTCTCCAGCCCGCCCAGGACAAAAAGCCCATTTTCTGTCATAGAAGTAGGAGCCCACCACATCTATGATGATACCGGGTTTTGTCACAATTATCCTCATAGAAGTGTCATAAGCATGACATAATTTTTTTTTCGTTCGGCCCAAAATGTCACGTATGTGTCCTTTTTTTGTAGTGCTTGCAGTGTTTTGTACTCCTCCGGTCTAAATGTGGAGAAGATTTGGTCGAGTTCTTCCTCCTTTTGCCGACATGTGGGACATCCAACATCCATGTCGTGTCATGCAAGAAAATGGAGTGCTAGTTGAATCCATGTGATGTGCATCTTGGGTTAAACTATAAATGGAATCTTACTCTTGAGTAACTCCAAAAGCGGCCACCGAAGATATTTATTGGATTTGTTTTTCATCACCAACACGTCGAAGTGAAAGATGTGCATGTTCAATGGGTCCTCTTGCGTTTTCACTGACATGTGGGACCGCATGTGAGCAAACAGACGATGGGCTCCATGCATCTGCTGGCTGGCTGAGAAGAGAGATAGAGGAGGGCTGAGCACGGACTCTAGGAAATTTGTTCTACATAAGCAGCACCTCGATATAGTGGGGTGGCATGGGCCATATCTAGCATTCACATCTAGCAGTACGGCACACGCCACCCACACGAGTCCCATTTGACACCAATTTTCTTGGAGTCTATGCTATAGCCATCTCTTCTCCCTCATGTTTTCTCAGCCGTGCTATAGCCATCCCTTCTCCCTCCCGTTTTCACAGCCATCGCGCGGTGGGCGGGTTGGGGGTTTGCCGATAGTCGGTTTGCTCAACTGTGGTCCCACTTGTAAGTGAAAATGCAACACAACACACATTCCCCCTTGAGCGGCGTGCCGGACCAATCGTGTGGGGGTGCGACGCAAACACAACAGGCTTTTCCTTTTGAACTTGTAACTTGTAAAATTTGGTTCTGCCCCATCGCGTGACCGATAGATAGAAATAACAATTTTCCCTGGAGTAATGAGAAGTTTCGTTCTGGCACGGTTCATGCATGGAGTACGTACGAAAATTATGAAGTTGATGCGAAATGTAAGATAATTACTAGTAGTACCATATACTACTACATGGATTTGACGGAAAGATAAATATACATATAGATCCATCAACGACATCCTCACGCCCTAGTGCGCCGGGTCACCAACCGACGTGTGAGGAGCAGCGGCGTTGGCGGTGAGCTCAACATGCTTTCAAACAATGCCGTCCAAGGTTGCCCTACGGTCCAAGAAGGCCAGCAACCTATCATCCTCCTCTAGCACGTAGTAGTCCTTATGGACGATTTGCGCATAGACATTGCTGATTATGTCGATGGTATCTTGCTTAGGTGGACATTCTCCGGCGTGACGGCGGGCAGTCGCAGGGCCACCAGTGCATCGAAGAGGTTGTCACCACAGAGGTCGTTGAGGATGGCGGGCATCGCAGAGCCTGGGCGTGTGGGCTGGAGGTGTACGTCAAGGTCATCCGCGAGCTTCTTGACGATGATGAACTTGTCGAGGAAGCCGACAAGGACCTCGTCGAACAAGGAGACGGAGCTGTCATCCAAGCGGCCTCTCTCCCTGGCGACCTCAAGCACGACCTGGAGACGTTCCTCGGTGCCGGGCCGCAGGCCGGCATCATGGACCATATGGCATAGCCGGCTGATGCTCGCTGAGGGAGTCCTGGATTAGGGGGTGTTCGGGTAGCCGGACTATACCTTCAGCCGGACTCCAGGACTATGAAGATACAAGATTGAAGACTTCGTCCCGTGTCCGGATGGGACTTTCCTTGGCGTGGAAGGCATGCTTGGCGATGCGGATATTTAGATCTCCTACCATTGTAACTGACTTTGTGTAACCCTAACCCTCTCTGGTGTCTATATAAACCGGAGGGTTTTAGTCCGTAGGACAACTTCATATACAACAATCATACCATAGGCTAGCTTTTAGGGTTTAGCCTCCTTGATCTCGTGGTAGATCTACTCTTGTACTACCCATATCATCAATATTAATCAAGCAGGACGTAGGGTTTTACCTCCATCAAGAGGGACCGAACCTGGGTAAAACATCGTGTTCCTTGCCTCATGTTACCATCCGGCCTAGACGCATAGTTCGGGACCCCCTACCCGAGATCCGCCGGTTTTGACACCGACATTGGTGCTTTCATTGAGAGTTCCTCTGTGCCGTCGCCTTTAGGCCCGATGGCTCCTTCGATCATCAACAACGATGCAGTCCAGGGTGAGACTTTTCTCCCCGGATAGATCTTCGTCTTCGGCGGCTTCGCACTGCGGGCCAAGTCGCTTGGCCACCTTGAGCAGATCGAAAGCTACGCCCCTGGCCATCAGGTCAGGTTTGGAAGCCTAAACTACACGGCTGACATCCGGCGGGACTTGATCTTCGACGGATTCGAGCCACAGCTAAGCGCGCCGCACTGTCTCGATGGGCATGATATAGCTCTGCTGCCGAACAACGCCTTGGAGGCCGCACACACATCGGTTCCGACCATTGATTCGGAGCCTACTGCGCCGATCGAGGATCAGCGGTTGGACGCTGGCTCAGGGGCTGCGATCTCAGAGGCGATCGAGCTGAACTCCAGCCCTGCACTCTGCATGGCCCATGACTTTGAGGAGCCGGATTCCTTTCCGAACTCCGAGCCCCCCGCGCCCCTGCCGATCGAATCCGATTGGGCGCCGATAATGGAGTTCACCGTCGCAGACATCTTTCAGCACTCGCCCTTCGGTGACATCCTGAATTCGCTAAAGTCTCTCTCTTTATCAGGAGAGCCCTGGCCGGACTACAGTCAGCAAGGATGGGATTCGGATGATGAAGAAATTCAAAACCCACCCACCACCCACTTCGTAGCCACTGTCGACGACTTAACCGACATGCTCGACTTCGACTCCGAAGACATCGACGGTATGGACGACGATGCAGGAGACAACCAAAAACCAACGCCTATAGGGCATTGGACAGCCACCTCATCTCACGATGTGTACATGGTGGACCTAAAGGAAGCAACAACGAGGAAAACGGGGATGGAAAGAGGGATCGATCTCTCGAAAAACAATCAAAGCGTCGGCGTAAACGCCGACCCAAGCCCTGCCTCGATAAAGACCCAGCCATAGAGCAGGATGAGCCGGTAGACGATGAGCATGCCTTAGAGCAACCGTCCCAACAGGACAACCCGGATAGAGAAACCGAACATCCCTCCCCCGGTGAAAATGGCATTCCGGACGACCCTACGCCGGACAAGCCCACGAAGCAGAAGAACCTCCACAAACAGCTCGTAGCAAACGGCCTGAAAAAGCAGAAGCGGAAGCTAAAAACTATGGAAGATGCACTCAGGATCAGATGGAGTAAAGTAATCAATACCATAGACAAATACTGCGACGGTCGCCGCACTAAAAGCTATCCGAAGAGAAAGCTCCTGCCTGAATTCGACGAGGAGGCCTTAGAGCCCTCGCATTCCAAAAGTGAGAAAGCCACACGGTCGGATAGACAACCCCATGGCCAGCATAAAGTGGCAAGCAGCGCCGCACTTAAGCCGGCATGCGACCCACTTAAGGATTCGCATCATGGCCCAGCCAGGTCCATTTACGGGCCAAGAAAGCAAGCTCTCGTAAGCAATGCAATAAAGCCATTATCAGAATCCGACACACCCAAATACAGGGGTGCTGCACACCCCCTATGTTTCACCGATGAGGTCCTGGATTATGAATTTCCAGCGGGATTCAAACCCGTAAACATAGAGGAATATGATGGAACAACAGACCCTAGAGTCTGGATCGAGGATTATATCCTCCACATACATATGGCTAGAGGAGATGACCTCCACGCCATAAAATACTTACCCCTCAAGCTTAAAGGGCCAGCCCAGCATTGGCTCAAAAGCCTTCCTGAAAACACAATCGGAAGTTGGGAAGAGCTCGAGGACGCTTTCCGAGCAAATTTTCAAGGGACCTATGTCCGCCCTCCGGATGCAGACGATCTTAGTCACATAACTCAACAGCCCGGAGAGTCAGCTCGGCAATTCTGGAACAGATTTCTTACTAAAAAGAATCAGATAGTTGACTGTCCGGACGCTGAAGCCTTAGCGGCTTTCAGGCATAATGTCCGAGACGAATGGCTCGCCAGACACCTCGGCCAAGAAAAGCCAAGAACAATGGCCACACTAACAAGCCTCATGACCCGCTTTTGCGCAGGAGAGGACAGCTGGTTGGCAAGATGCAGCACCAGTGACCCAAGTACATCCGAAACTAGGGATGGAAATGGAAAACCGCGACGCAATAAGGACCATCGCCGGACTAAGGAAAAAAGTCCGAAGAGCATGGCAGTCAACGCCGGATTCAAAAGCTCACGACAGAATCAGAAAAAGCCGCCCCTCCAAGATAACAGGGACGACCTATCCAACCTAAACAAAATCTTGGATAGGATATGTCAAATACACAGCACTCCCGGAAAGCCTGCTAACCATACCCACAGAGATTGTTGGGTTTTCAAACAATCCGGCAGACTCAATGCCGAACACAAGGGGCTCGACACACCAAGCGAAGACGAGGACGAACCCCAAAAGAAGAGTACCAGGAAACAAAAGAATTTCCCACAAGAAGTGAAAACAGTAAACTTACTCCACATAACGAAACGTGCCGCGCCCATAAAGGTATGCGCCCCACGGCCTATCCCAAAGGAATCCCGCCACTGGTTGTCAAAACCAATCATCTTCGATCATCTGGATTATTCTAGAAGTGTCAGGAACCCAGGCTGGATTGCCCTGGTACTCGATCTAATAATTGGCGGACTCCAGTTTTCAAATGTCCTTATGGACAGTGGCAGCGGACTCAACCTGATATATCAGGACTCAATCCGCCACATGGGGATCGACCCAAAAAGAATTCGCCACAGCAAAACCTCCTTTCAAGGAGTAATGCCAGGTCCGGACACCCATTGCATGGGTTTTCTCCGACTCGAGGTTATTTTCGGCTCTGCCGATAACTTCCGTCACGAAAAGCTGACTTTCCACATCGTCCCATTCTCAAGTCTCTATCAAGCACTACTGGGACGCGAAGCTTTCGCCCGCTTTAACACAATACCGCGTTATGCATCTCTTACGCTTAAGATGCCCGGTCCACGCGGCATCATCTCCTTAAAGGGGAAGCAGTGAAAACACCTCCCCCAAGCGGAGGATTGTGCGAAAAACGAATTTCTATCAAATCAATAGAAGAAAGGATCCTTTCCCTAATTTGAATCAGCAGGTGCGCGGAGCCGGAGCCGGCATGTTCGCCCGCTGGGCCGCGCTTTTCGCCTGCCTTCCCGACCGCAGATAGGCTACGGGGCTTTGCACTTCGGCTTTAACAGCCCCACAATACAATGGCTTCACCAGCCAGAACATCGGAGTAGGTCATTAAGACCACGGACACGGATAGACGAGTCCGGCACAAAAGTATCGTTGATAAAGGCTTAGTGGCCATATACCCCTGCACTAGGGGCTTCACACGTATAAAATAAGAGACAATAAAGCTCAATTTTTCATATTTTACTTTACACTTTGTTTATTTCATATAACTTTTGTTCGGCACGCCCCTTTTTCAACTTAGTTGCTCTCTTTTTACAGATGAACGTCGTGCTGCGCCCGTCCAGGATACGGCACAACGGAGACACAGGCGCAGACGTGCAGTAGGGACCCGTTCCAAGGATTCTTTTTAGATTAAGACCCTGCGTAAACCTTTTTTACTGTCTCTTGTTGATACACATCCCCTGGTTCTATGACCAAGGAGGAGGCTGGCGTCTTGGCATGTGGCCACGTCAGAATTCTTGCGCGTACCTGGACACTAGGGGCTTATACCTCAGAGCGTTACCTCGCCTGCTCTCATAAAGACCGAATACCTTAGGGAGTGTTCGGCATCGCGAGTTTGGCCTTATATGCATCAGCTCCGAGTCATGATTTTGGTCAAATGTTGGGTTGCCCGGCTCCTGTGTTCGGCTGCCTTACGTTCCGCTCTATCGGCTAAGGCGGCACCAGGAGAACTACTGCGATTGTGCCCTGGTTCGGCCAGGCGAGCACCTCAGTAGAGAAAGCTAAAAACCGACTGTCATGATATGACGTGAGACTGGTCAACCACTCGATGACTCTCCGGAATCTGTAGGATTCCTCCGCATTAACGAAGGGCCGTTTCCCGGCCAGGAACATACGCGCCTCGAATTTGGGCGAGCGCAGTCGCCACTAGGGGCTACCTAAATAGTCCCATTGTCAAGCTCCTATGGCTAAGTGAAAGTGTTAAAGCATTATAGTCTGGTTGCCTAGCTCGCTGCGCTATCACCTCCTTTTTAGGACCAAGACGTTGGATTAAGTGTGAAAATGCGCTTTCTATGAGCACCCCTGCACTATGTGTGTGGGGGCTGAAGCCAACGACTGCAATCTTTCAGATTTTGTATATATATCTTAAAATGGCCGCACAGGAGGTGTTCCAAATACTTGAAGGCACAAGTATAAAAGGCTACTACAATTCATCAAAATATTGCTTTATAATTACATATGCTATCAGAACATAGCATCCTTCGAGCACTGCGTCTCTATTACACGAGCGCCTTCAAGGACTTCCTGAAAATAGTGCTCGGAGGGTGCTCGGCTTTTGTCCGAATCTCGGGATGCAACAACGGTGGTCTCCATCTCTGCCCAGTATGTCTTGACACGGGCAAGAGCCATCCGTGCGCCCTCTATGCATGTTGACCTCTTCATCGCATTGATACGTGGCACCGCGTCAAGGAATTGCTGCACCAAGCTGAAATAACTCTTCGACTCCGATCTCCCCGGCCACAGATGACCCATGACGTACTTCATGGCGAGTCCGGACAATCTATTCAGTTCGGCCCATTGAGCCAGATGATCATCCACTGCCAGTGGACGCTCTGGATTCTGGAACTACGACCAGAAAAGCCTTTCCACTTTGCGATCTTCTTGATCTCGAAAGTATTCGGTCGCATTAGCAGCACTCGCTGCCAAATCCAGATAGGTGTCCTCCGCACTCCACATCCGGTCCAACGGAGCAAACTTCGGATCGCAAAACATCATCCGCAGCATAAAGGGCTTTCCAGCCGCAATCTGTCCGGCCTGACGCAGCTCCTCCTTCGCAGCTCTCATCGCAGAGCGAGCATCCTTGGCATCAGCAACGGCCTTCTCTAAGTCCGTCTGTCTCGCCCGGTCTTCTTTCTCAAGAAACTTGCAACGGTCAGCAACACTTTTTAACTTCACGGCCATCACGGCCATCTCCTTCTTGCTTCGGCAGTGAGCAGCCTGTTCGGCTCTCAGCTCTTCAAGGGCCTTCTCGGCAGCTGCATCACTTTTCCTGGCTTGTTCCTTAGCTCGGGCAAGTTCCGCCCGAAGACTCTCCACGGCGGCCGCACCATCTGCGTCAAGCACACACATTGTAAGATACTGGCATAAAGCTCCTCTTACAAGATGTCGCCCGAGGAATTGCATACCTTGAGCCTCATCAAGCCGCTCGTTGACGAGCGCGATGTCGGCATCTGCCATGTCAAGTTGCCGCTTTAGTTCGGCAAAATCATCAGTTCGGCTCGATTCCGGACACTTCGCCACCTGTATACAAAGGTGACATTTTAGACCTGGGATTATGATCCTCTGCGCGCCGTCAATTTTGACAACGCACAGAGTCTCAGGGGCTACTATCTACACAGGGCGCATCTTGTTTATGCGCAACTGACAAAGAAGTACATTATCAAACATACCTCAAAACCCGTCAGCAAACTTCTGACGGCCTCATGCAATCCGCTTTCCGCGGACGAAATCCTACCAATCACCGTACCCATCAATGTACGATGCTCCTCTGAGATAGAAGCTCGCCCCAGCAGAATCATCAGCTCCTCCGACCGTGCATCGGACGGTGTCGGACTCATCCTATGACCTCCATCGAAGGCCGGACGCGGAGAACCTTGGGGGACATATGGCTACCTTCCGCCCTTGCCGGATTCGGAGAAACCCTCCGCGACGACACCTCAGGGTCGCCCGCCTCGCCAAGCGGTACAGCAGGGGGAGGCGTTCCACTCTCCATCATCTCCGGAAGAAGATCCCCCGAAGACGAGCTCTGCTGAGAAGGGTTGAGGTCCGAGCTACAAGGTAAAATTTCGGTTAATCTTCTTAGATAAAAAGCAAGGATTTCTCTCATCCCTCTAAAGGAAAATCTTTCTCTACTTATGGCTCGCTGGAGGGCTGATCCCTTTGAGGGCATAGTTCAGCCGAGGATCTCCCCGGCGTCGGACCCTCTGACGAGGAATTATCCCCTCGCTTTGAGGCCATGGTCTCCGGGTCGTCAGAGGCGGCCCTCTTCTTCCCCTTAGGAGAGGAATTGTCGGTTCTTCCCTTCGGAGCAGCCTCCTTCGAGGAGGCCATAGTTTCCTTGTCCTCCCCCTCACTTCCCTCCAAAGGCACGATCTTCAACATCCTGACTAGCACGGGATCCGGCCTGGTCTCAGGAAGGGGAGCCGGACACCTGATCAGCTTTGCCTTCGCTATCCACTCCTGTTTAAAAGGACATCTCTTTTAGGGGTGAATTTATGACAATTTTACGGATAGCGAGTCCGGGCACAAGGTTACTTACTTGAGTATCCGAGCGATTGCAGCTTAAACCTGCGTCCTCGGTCAAATCCGGACACATTGCTTGTGATCCAAAGAACATTTTATACATCTCCACGGGCGTTGCGCCCATAAAATGTTGGAGAGCTCGTGGTCCTTCCAGATTAAACTCCCACAGATGAAGGGAGCGACGTTTTCCAGGCAGTGTTCAGCGAATCAGCATGACCTGCGTCACCTTGACCAGGTTGAGGTCTCTTTCTAAGAGATCCCTAATGCGGCCCTGCAACAAGGGCACGTCTTTGGATAACCCCCAATCTAATCCTTTGTTGACCCATGACGCTAGCCGTGGTGGGGGACCCGAGCGAAAGGCAGGAGGCGCCACCCACTTGGTGCTCCTAGGAGCGGTGATATAGAACCACTCTCGTTGCCACAAGCCGAGCTCCTCTTGAAAGGAGCCCTCGGGCCATGGAGCATTAGCATTCTTACTTATGACAGCGCCTCCGCACTCTGCGTGCCGTCCCTCGATCATCTTCGGCTCCACTCCAAAAGTCTTGAGCCATAATCCGAAGTGAGGAGTAACACGGAGGAACGCTTCGCACACAACGATGAATGAGGAAATGTGGAGGATGGACTCTGGAGCTAAGTCATGAAATTCCAGCCCATAATAGAACATCAGCCCCCTCACGAAGGGATCCATCGGGAAGCCTAACCCCCGAAGGAAGTGAGACATGAACACTACGCTCTCATCGGGCTGGGGACTGGGAATAGCCTGCCTTTGAGCAGGCAACCTATGCAAAATTTCGGCGGTCAAGAACTTAGCCTCTCTCAACTTTAGCATGTCCTCCTTCGTGATGGAGGAGGGAATCCATCGGTCTTGAAGGTCGGAACCGGACATTGTCGAAGGTCCGAAGTGCCTGGAATCTGGAGCCTAGGGTGTTGGAACTCGAGGCGACGGGCAAACTTGTTTTGAGATTGGAGAAAAGGAGTAAGGCCTTGGTCTCTTTATAAGAGGTTGAATACCAGGAGCCCTCCCCGTAACCGATTGGGACTCGCCTTTAATCGAGAAGACATGCTAACGGGCACGATTGGGTTACCCACGTCCGTATTGATGAGAATCCCGTAAATAAAGGGGACACGATCTCTGCTTTGACAAGACGTGCCAAGGAAACCGCCTCGCAAAACACGCTGAGGTGGAAAAGTGAAAACGATTCGAATAAAGGCTTGGCCGTAGTGTGATGTCACGCTGCGGAATACGTCAGCAGATTAGATTTTTGTTAATATTATTCTCTCTGTGGCAATACGTGGAAACTTATTTTGCAGAGCCGGACAGTACTCTTGGTGTTTACAAACTTTTATGGAGAATTTGGAGGAGGAACCCGCCTTGCAATGCCGAAGACAATCTACGCGCCGGACTCGTCGTCATTGAAGCCTGGTTCAGGGGCTACTGGGGAGTCCTGGATTAGGGGGTGTTCGGGTAGCCGGACTATACCTTCAGCCGGACTCCAGGACTATGAAGATACAAGATTGAAGACTTCGTCCCGTGTCTGGATGGGACTTTCCTTGGCGTGGAAGGCAAGCTTGGCGATGCGGATATTTAGATCTCCTACCATTGTAACCGACTTTGTGTAACCCTAACCCTCTCCGGTGTCTATATAAACCGGAGGGTTTTAGTCCGTAGGACAACTTCATATACAACAATCATACCATAGGCTAGCTTTTAGGGTTTAGCATCCTTGATCTCGTGGTAGATCTACTCTTGTACTACCCATATCATCAATATTAATCAAGCAGGACGTAGGGTTTTACCTCCATCAAGAGGGCCCGAACCTGGGTAAAACATCGTGTTCCTTGCCTCCTGTTACCATCCGGCCTAGACACACAGTTCGGGACCCCCTACCTGAGATCTGCCGGTTTTGACACCGACACTCGCGCTCATCGCCTCCATGGGTCTAGCTTCTAGTCAGCTAATCTTGCGATTGGAGTGATCACTCTTGCCCTTGGTTAGGGTGCGTAGGTGCGTAGGATTTTGTATATTGGACTACCAGGGAGCCTGTCAACCCGGCAAGAGGATCTATTTTTCCACCTTGAGCTGCTACCCATCGTCTTCTGATCGATTGCATCACCCGAGGAAAATCACAGCCACGACCCGAGGCAGTACGCACACGCCCCAAACCCTAAGGTCGCTATTGTCCCAGTCATAGGGCAGTGCATGCACCCGCCTGGAAGTGCCAATGAAGTTTTTTCTTGCTCATTTAAGGCGTCCCTACGTGTCACTGATCATCACGTCCGACCTAGCAAAGAAGCCTAATCAGCTAAGGCCTCTTTTGGTTCATAGGATAGGATTATCATAGGAATAGGAATCTTGTAGGAAATGAGATGACATGTATCTCAAATCCTATGAGTAGGAATAGGAAACAAGATGTCATTTGGTTGACACCAAAGGAATTTTTCCATTGAGTCTAGGCTCTTTTTTATTTTCCTATGAAATGTGGAGGATAGGAACCAATCCTATGTAGGAATAGGAATCCATTCCTATGAACCAAAGGGCTCTAAAGGAAAAAATCCTATAAAAAGAATTCCTATGAAATTTCTCTAAACCAAAGGAGGCCTGTATTTTTTCTTTTCAAAGGGAACACGACGGAGTTGTACTTCTAGTTTGATTCCTTTCCTGTGCTAATATTGTTACTCCATGTTAAGCACGTTTCTTGAGATTTGACTGGTGAATAGTGCATCATGGACGAGCTATACTAATTCATGTGGAGGCACCACACTAGCTACCTTTTTTATCTTCCAGGTGCTTTGAGTGGGGCTTGGCCATCTTCATGCATGTTGATGATCAAACTTCGTCCACATAGTCTTGTGGTTTGGACTATGCCACGCCACGTCGCGAGTTTTGAATCATGTCGACAATCCAACTTCGACACATAGACCATATTTCTTTTATAATTTACTTTGCATAAATTGATTATGCAAACATCTTTATATTCATTATCATTATTATTTCTGTCTGCACTATTTACTTGTGAGTAGGAAATCTACTTCGTCTGCGCCACCTCGGTGAGCCGACGCTGTCGCCCCCCTCTATTGGCCAAGATGTGCCATCACCTAGCCGACCAGCTTTGTCAGCTCGGCTAGACTGGGGGCTTTGCATCGCCACATCGGTCGTGCTATGTCGTCACTTTGGAGTGTCGAGCTCTTCGCTCCATCACCTCGGGACTGGCTTGGGGGTTGGGACCTCGTCCCACCGTAAGCTCGGGCCACACATTGACACCAAGCACATTAACCAGCTAAGTCGCTTCCACACTCAGTTTAAAAAAAATTCTTGTTCGGTTCGACCAAACTTTATATTTGTGTCGAAAAAAGAACTTAGTTCATTAAAAATGTTATTTGATAAAAACACTGCTCTTACCCAAGTTAACTGGGGGCTTTTAAATTTATACGAGCTGTTCTATAATAATTCTTTTCTTCTTAGTTGTTGCAAAGTCTTTTTCTATCACTCCTTTTTTCGACGCGAGTGTGTGGTCAATACCCAGGGAGCCTAGTTTCTCTCTCAAAGTCACTTGAGATCAGTTCGCTAAACTGGCCTAACGAGTAGTACTCTGCCTTCGGGATAGGAGGTTACAGCCATAGGCTGACCCACTTGAAGTCTTGAGATCGGATGTGTCATATTAATGCACGACAGAAGCACAGAAAATTTAAGACCAATATTCAGAATGGCACCAAATGACTTGATTTAGTTCAGACGTCAAGCTTTTACGTAAGTTTTTTGGCTTTTCAAGCTTATGGCATTTTAAACCTATTTGTGTGTCTCCAGCATAAGTCTTGTAGTACAACGCCGAACACCTTTAAAGCTTTGGCAATATCAAAGAGGGGCTGCGGCTAGATCTAAACCCACCAAAAGCCAAGGTATTCCATTGACTCCTCGGCAAAAATTCTCGGATACTGCTTTATATGCATTGGTTTCGAATTGTGTCTTCGGTCAATAGTTGGGTTGCCCGGCTCCTGGGCTTGCCTCCTATGTTCCGCTTTGTTCAGCTAGGTGTGCAAAGGGAGAACCACTACGATTGTGCTTCCATCTTGAATGGTTAAGCGCCTCCGTGGAGAAAGCCAAAAACTAATTGTCACAATAAGCATAAACTAGTCAGCGGTCTGATGATTGTGTTAAACTATAAGATCAATGGAGGTCACCCCATGTTAAACTACGGGTTGTTCACAACATTGGCCGAAGTGTTAACGGCTTGACCTCGGCTATCGCAGAACACTAACTGGGGGCTAATAATTGGCCTCCCAACTTTAAGCTCCTATGACTAAATGAAAGTTATAAAACCCGCATATCTGATTGCCTCGTTTCTGCTAACACAACCGCCTTCAGGCACCGAGATGTCGGCTAATGGTTATTTTGTTATTGTGGGAACACCCTGTGTAGCATCTACAAGGGGGTCGAAGCCGATGATGGGCCACTTTCAACTGATAAACGGTCGCAACATAGTCAAGATAAACATATCGTCGGCATTTGTATTTAATATACAAGGGCTGCCTTCCGTAATCATCATCATAAAGCCATAAATATGCATCAAATTGACTTAAGATTTTGGCCAAGCTGGGTTGCCTGGCTCCTGTTCTTATCCCTACGTTCTCGCTTTTTCGGCTAGGCGGTAAAGGGAGCACCTCTATGATTGTTACTACCGGGTCATCCGAGTTAGTACCTCAGACTGGGTGAAGCCGAAAGCTAGCGATCTTAAAGGATATAATTGGTTGGCAATGACGAAAGTGAAAATTTTGGTTCATTAAGACCATAGAGTTTGGGAACTTTCCCCACACTAAATCCTCAATATTTTCCTCCCACATTGATCAGAGGTTAGGTTTTATGATCATGATCAACATGACAACCCAAAGAAAGGAACCGATAGTGGGACTATTTTCTTCGTACGATGTTTCTTCCGTTAAAAAGTAACATAACATATCTCTCCGTATACCTTTGTTTATAAAACCATATGGCTGGATTGCCTTGTTTGTCGTAAATCTTTGCCCTTATAAAGGCTTTATAAAGTAGGACAAACACTCCCCGGCTACTAGACAAGGAGGTGGAAGCCGATGGTCGGTCATCAAAGTTTTGTATAATGCAGATTCGAGCATTAATGATGTAGAGTACTTAAATACGTAGAATCATTACACATAATTTGTGATTTTACTCCGGATATCGATCCTTAATTTGGCCACCCATTCCCACATTAAGGCTCGGGGCCTACTGGGCTTTGGGCTTATCATTTACTAATATTAAAGGGGCACATCAATCCCCTGATCTGGTGTTTCCACCCGACCAGTGTGTCCGGGGCTACTGCATTGCCTATACAATGTAGAAAATTCAAAGTGCTTAGTGTTCGGCTTGACCGAACTATGGGCAAACACGTCTTCGGACAACAATAGGTACTATCTGGGACTTATCCGGCATCAAGCTAATATATTACAACGACTTCTCAAAACCATCTCTCAAGGGCCCGTCCGCCGATCACTATCTCCTCTAATGTGCATCTCGGATTTTTGGCTGACACACACCTTGAGGGCCATTGGCTATACATCTCGACAAAGAATACATTGCAAAAACTAGAATTAAATCCATAGAGGGCATCTCCGGCATTAAGCTTGGTTGAACCCTTTTAACTTTTTTTAAGACCGAGGTAATCTACGACACCTCGGATACAGTGCAGCGCTGGAGCTCGGCTATAAAAAGACTCTTCAGATATAGTCCGGCGTTGGAGCTCGAATACATTCTGGTGTTGGAGCTCGGAAGCGGTCCGGCGGTGGGGCTCGGCTGCAAAAGATACCTTGAATGCAGTCCGACGTTGGAGCTCGGATGCAAGAGGGAACCGCCGCACGGGAACAATTTCAAACCCGAGGTGTGGCATAAAAATAACAAGGCATTGATAAAGGCCGAGAACTTAAAGGGGCTCCTCGGATACCCGACGTGTAAACTCTTCGGATTCACTCCGGCGATCCTCAAGATCGAAGATGAGAAGATTTGTTGAACCAGTTTTCAAGACCGATGATCGAAGATGAAGAACAGTTCAAAAGAACCAAGGAGCGTCCCAAACTTGAAGACCGGTTCAGGGGGCTACTGATGGTGTCTTGGACTAGGGGGTACTCACCATGTCGTCTCTCAACCAGCTGGATCGGGCCGAGGACCCCCATGGCGATTTACTCATGGGCCACTTCGGGCAGCCCATGCTGCATACAAGGGAGATCCCACAAGATTTGGCGCCCAAGTCGAGGAATCTCCTAAACCCTAGGCCTCTGTTGTGTTATATAAAACGAGGCCATGCTAGTTAATAGACAATCGAATATTCATTATAACAATATCGTGGCAGATACATGTACCCTGTACTATCTCCCCATATGAATACAATCAAAGCAGGACGTAGGGTTTTACCTCCATCAAGAGGGCCCGAACCTTGATAAAACCCGTGTCCATGTTACCATCGCTCCAAGACGCCTAACTTAGGACCCCTACTACAAGATACGCCGGATATAGAACCGACAGCCGTTATAGCCCACTTTTGTACTACCTCGTATTTAGTGTAAAATTTTGACTAGATTTACCTAAGAAAATGCCAATGCATGTCACCAAATATTATACCATTTGAAATTATGTTCAAATACGAATCCAACAATATAATTTTTAGTGACATGCATTAACATTTTGTCAGTTAAATCTATGGTCATATTTTGATACTACAAAATAGGAAGAGTAAACCAGGACGGAGGTAGTACTTGCTCTTAGGGTAACCATAGAGTTACTAGTCTAATTTACTAGCCACTATAACTAGCCTAGGCTACTATAGTAGTAGTACAACAAAAAATGATGCAGGTGATCATGTGAGAAAAAAATACTAAAAACATTTCTTTCGGTGCAGTGTGTAGATGCAGTTTTGAACACTACACTTATCATCGTAATTTGGGAAAATTACGAAAAAAATTGAGCTACGTCGTGATTACCGTTTACTAATAGGAAAGAAGTTTCACCTCGATGAGTAGCTTCTCTGTGCACGGAAATCATGTAAGGAATCCAACAACTTGATCCAGATTGGGGCCGATAGATTTTATTGCCAAGATCTTCACTGTGCGCATAGACTGGGTCAAGCTTGTGGGAATCATTTTCTAGATGACAGTCACAAATTCATCAAGAAGAAATTTAAAAATGTGAATTTCAAGAAGACAAAGAAGAAGATGAGTGTTGTACTTGAATGATTATGGATCCAATAAAGAGTTTGGAGAATTTGGCAGACGAGTACATCAACGCTGTCAATTTTGGCGTCAATGACCTTGATTTTTGTTGGACCTTCTAGATCATATACAAGCAATCTCTCAAGGAAAGGTGCATTCTTAATGACCATAATGTGGAACAGCTGGAGTGATCTCTTCCCAATTGATGTCTTGTTGCGGGGCCAACAAGGCACATGAATCCATCAGAGATTCGTCGAGGTGATGTGGAGGCTAATGAACCCGTGTATCTGCCGAAGATGAAGGTACTTGAGCATAGTATGGTTGCGGAGCAGGTGCTCCATAGCCTTCTTCGAGATGCCAACATCGAAGAGGTCGAGCTGCTTGAGTTGAGGGAGAAGAAGGGCGGGCGCGACATTAATCTGCGAAAGATAGCAGGAGCTGAAGCTGGCGTGGCACAACATTGGCGTGAGATGGAGCATGAACAATGTGGAGAGCGGCATTGTCCAACTTCAAAGCCGAGCTCCTCAAGATGATCTAGGGCGGGGGATAAGAACCACTCGTCGAACTTGGCTTGGACCTTGCAGTTGGTACTGAACATGCGGATGTCAAGGTGTTTAGCTGGCCCAGGGTGCGGTGAAAGGATCTTGGAGACTGCAGCCATGCGTTTGCAATCCCCGTCGCAGATGTAGCTGTCGACGGCGAGGTTGAGGGGGACGCGGCTCTAGAGGGGGCGCCACCACCGGGAGAGCAGGGTGGTCCGCGCGGCAGATTTGGTGGGGAGGAGGCCGATGATGATGAGCAGCATGTCGTCGGGGAGGCTGCTGATGAAGTATAGGCTCTCCGGATGTGGCTTTGGCTCGAGCTGCCTCTGCTTGTTGGCTGCCTCGCCGTCCATCTCAGCTGGCGGCGACGACGGTGTATATGTGTGCTAGTGTGTGTTGTGTGATTGGTGTGCGCGAGTGCATCCTTCACGTGGAAGAAGTGTGCCCTCAGTTTACTAGCGTGCGGGGTGCTACCCCGAGTGGTTTCAACTCTGTTTACTTCACCTCGTGTTAGATGGGCCTCTAGTTCACTTATTTTCACCCACTTCCACATGGGCCAGCACACGAAGATAGAGAACACGAGCTGACAAGGCAGCATGTGGACTGGTTGACCGGTCAATTAAAAAGTATACGGAGCTATATGCTGACACACTGACCCTATAATCCGTCGGTATAGAGAGTTCAAGTGAGAGGGGAGGCCCATGAGAGATAGCAGAGAGAGAGAGAAAGAGCTACTCCCTCCGTTCGATAATGTAGTGCCTACATTTTTTTAAAGTCAAACTTTTGAAACTTTGATCAAGTTTATAAAGAAATTACTTATATCTACAATACCAAAGATAAATGATAGTATGAAGTAAGTACATGTTGTGATGAATCTAATGATCGTTCCAGATGTAAATGTTTTTCTCCACATATACCTGGTCAAACTTTTCTAAGGTTTGACTTTTCAAAACATCCATATGCTTATGGACGTGAGAGAGTACCTAACTAGAGAGAGAGAGAGATTGTATGTGTGAAATAGAAAGAGTGACTGAAAAAAGTGTGTGTGCATTTGTGAAAGAGACATGGACAACACATGATAAAAGTAGAGAAAAAGCGTGGGTGTCTTATGCAAACATATCACACATGCATCTTCGATAGCGGAAGCAAGGTGAGGAGATAGTGTGTGGTTGTTTGCAACCGAGAGAGAAATACCCCTGGCACATGGCCAAGAGGGGTCTGACAAACAAGGGAGAGAGGTCGAGAGAGACGTACGGAGAAAATGCAAACATGGGGAGGAGAGAGTGTATGTTTGTCATAGAGAGATCCCCCGTAGATCGTGATGAGACTACATGGGTGGGAGATCGAGTGACAATGTGTGTGCTCGATAGAAGATACCCCGAGAGATATCGAGATAGACGTATGGATGGAAGGAGACAATACGTGTGTTCCTGATGGCTAGTGAGAGATAGTCATACTTAGGGGGGAGTGCGTGAGCCTATGATGGAGTGATGGATTAAGGTACTTAGGGGGGTGCGTGTCACATAGAGAGAGAACAAGGGTGGAGAGTGTTAGATGGGTCTATGTAGCACGAGCGAGACATGTGTATGTGTGAACCAGGGAGATATAAAGTTTGAGAGAGATAGAGGAGCCCCGATAAGGCTGAGTGGTGCGTCAGATAGCTGAGAGGGGGAAAGAGATATTCCATCCGCTCAATAATGCAGTGCATATAAATTTTTTAGAAGTCAAACTTTGGAATCTTTGACCAGGTTTACGCAAATATTATTTATATCTACAATACCGAAGATACATCATACGAAACTACATCTCATGATGGATCTAATGGTACATGTTTGTCGTTCTAGATGTAAATGTTTTTCTCCACGTACATGGTCAAACTTTGTGATGTTTGACTTCTCAATAAATCTATGTGCTATGGACTGAAGAGAGTGCCTAAGTCGATAGAGATCAAGTGCGTGTGAAGGAGAATGAGTGAGTGTGCAAAAAGAGTATGTGTGTGAAAGAGAAAGGGACAACAAACGATAAATTAAAGAGAGAGAGTGTGTGTGTGTGTTCGTTTCTTATGCAAACATGTCACGCGGGCCTCTCTGAGATAGAAAACGAGGTGAGGAGATACACGAAGATAGCTAGTGCATGATTGTTTGCAACAGAGAGAGACACCCCAATAGCACATGTCCAATAGAGGTCTGGCCAACAAGGAACAAAGGTCAAGATGGACGCATGGAGAAGATGGACGCATGGGGAGGGAGAGAGGGTGTGTTTGTGATAGAGAGATCCCCTCGAGATCATGAGGGGACTATATGGGTGGGAGATCGAGGGACGAGGTGCGTGTGCGATAGAAAGATGCCCTGAGAGAAATCGAGATAGACCATGCACATATTTGTGATGGAGACTAAGAATTAGCTAGTCATATACATATAGGGGGGACTGCATGTGCCTGCAATTGAGTGAGAGACCATCATACTTGGCTAGGCATGAGATTGTGCATGTGTGCGTGTGAGATGGAGAGAGAACGAGGGAGAGATAGAGTTTTAGATGGGTCTATGTAGTGCGAGTGAGATATGCATGTGTATTTGTGACCCAGGGAGATGGAGAGTTTGAGAGAGAGGGAAGAGCTCCGGGACGGTAGAGTGGTGCATGAGAGAGTTACGGGCAACGAGTCAAGGAATTTGTGTGCGTACGATGAGTGCACCCAAGATATTTAGTTTGGACTAGAGAATCATACATAGAATGCAAGAGACACCTATACATGGAGTATATATGCATGCGAACTAGAAAGACCCCCCCCCCACACACACAAAGAGAGAGAGAGAGAGAGAGAGAGAGAGAGAGAGGGAGAGGGAGAGGGAGAGGGACTAAAAAGGTTTGTGTGTTGGATGCATGCGATATAATTGAAGATTGTCGGCAAGAGAGAGAGAGAGAGAGAGAGAGCAGGAGTCCAGGAGAGGGGGAGGTCGCGTTTTATGCATCAAAGACTGATATAAACCATGTTTCGATATAAACTAGCATTCAAATATTTAAATTGGAGAACATGTTGTTTGCAATCCACACATGAACGGAGATATGTGTATCAAACAGGTTCATTAATTTGACGTTCGACATGTTCATGGAGTACTATAATACTGTACAACATGCTACTCGATTGAGGTGTTCAATTTTGGATTTAGTTCACTATTTTGACCTGGTGAACGAGCTATTTCATTGAATCGAGATATTTCATTTTGGGTTTGATTCCCATTTTTGAGTGGTTCAACTACTTGTCATATAGTAAATCGTTAGCAACGAGCATGTAAAAAAACATTAGTCCTAAGCATCATCTCTCCATCTAAAAAAGAAGTGGCAAGCTAATATTACAAAATTTGATTCGAATCGACTTGGTAAGGTAGACGTGGATGCTCGTTCTCCCAAAATTTGAAAGAATTGTTAAACACCCTCTGCTCGGTGGAATCCGCCTGAGCAAATAGATGGGAGACGCGAAATTACCGGCCTATGTGCGACACGCATCAATTGGCCCATTGTACATCGAGGGTAGGTTCGTAACTTCATCCAAGCGCACCTTCTCCTCGGCCGAAATGACATGTGCCGAATAATTCAGGGCGGCAAAACACCCTCTCTTCGCCCAAAATCGCTTGCGCCGACTATTTCAAAACATGCCCTCCTCGCCCGAAATAGGTCGCACCCACTACTTCAAAACACGCCCTCCTCGCCCGAAATCGCTCACGCCCACTATTCCAAAGCATGCCCTCCTCGCCCGAAATCGCTCGCACCCACTATTTGGGAGAAGCAAAGTTACTCTACTATCCCCGCCCCTCAGTACATAGACCCAAGCCAAGAAGCCTAAAGTCAGGGGTAGAACTGTAACCCCCCCACACATTTCAGACAAATGCTTTTGTAAGACATGGTTCCCCCTCCCAATTCCCCATTCATACCTCGTGGGCGCCAAATCACCTTCTCCATGGAAGCTCCCTCATCCCCAATCGCAAAACCTCAGCCCATCCTCCATGCCCCCACCGCACCAAATGCATAGCCGCACTCCTCCCCAATGCTGGAGACACTGTCCATTTGCCGTCATGCACTGGATCATGTTCCTCTTACTCCATGCTGCCGGAGCTGCCTCGATGACAGCCACATGAACCGTACCGGAGCCGATTCACCCCCGCTGTTGTGCATGGCGCTGGAGCAGCTCAAATCCAGGGCCCCAACACTGCTTCCCCGTAGCCGTCGACCGTCACGACATCTCTGCTTCCCTGCCGCCGAAAGCCACCGCATCCACGCCGGTCTCACCGACTCGATACCTGGAGCTGCCTACTTCATCGGGCGGCAAGATAGGTCATACCCTCATTTCAAATCACTTTATTTAGGCGTCCGTTGTCTGAATTTTTATTCTGGGCCAATCGATTCCCAATGGGAAGCAGCACCCCTCAAGGCGGCTGAGCTCCTAGGCTGCCGGTTGGCTGGTGTCTAACGTAAGGGTGCGGGGGCGCAAGTTCACCACGGAAGCAGCGCTTAGATGGCTATCTTAGAGTTGCGTGGGTTGAACGTACTGCCGCCGGATCTGGATGACGGCAAGTCATTGTGGATTGGCCGGGGGCGGCGCAAGCACGGCAGTGCGGTGGGGCGGGGAGCGGGGATTTGGTCGGAGCTCTCGCGGCCACGGACAGCGGAGGCAGGCTGCTCTGCCAATGGTCACTAGCTCTTCGGGAAAGATTCCGAACAGTGTTGTGACGCCCTCAATTTAATCATACACTAAGCATACACGCAAATGTGTACGATCAAGATCAAGAACTGACGGGAAGATATCACAACACAACTCTAGACACAAATAAAATAATACAATCTTTGTATTACAAGCCAGGGTCCTCAAGGGCTCAAATACATCAACTCGAATACAAATGAGTCAGCGGAAGCAAAAATATCTGAGAACAGACATAAGTTAAGTAGAATGCCATAAGATGGCTAGCACAAAAGTAGAAACAATCGAAAAGGCAAGGCCTCCTACCTGGGACCTCCTAACAACTCCTTTAAGTTGAACTCCACATAGAATCATCCTCGGGATCCTCTGGCTCCTAGACTCCATCATATGATTGCAATAACCTGGAAAATGGGAAAAAGAAGTAGCAAAGCAACCGTGAGTACCCATCCAAAGTACTCGCAAGCAAGGAACTACACTACATATGCATTGGTATCAATGAAATGGGTAGTATCTGTGGACCGAACTACAGAATGCCAGATTAAGAGGGGGATAGCTAATCCTATCAAAGACTACCCATCTGGAAGCCTCCATCTTGAAGCATGTAGAAGAGAGTAGCTAGTAAGTTCACCAAGTATCATCGCATAGCATAATCCAACCCGGCGATCCTCCCCACGTCGCCCTGTGGGAAAGCGATCACTGGGTTTATATCTGGAACTTGCTAGAGGTGTGTTTTATTAAGTATCCGATTCTAGTTGGTGATACGTCTCCAATGTATCTATAATTTTTGATTGCTCCATGCTATATTATCTACTGTTTTGGACATTATTGAGCTTTATTATCCACTTTTATATTATTTTTGGGACTAACCTATTAACCGGAGGCCTAGCCTAGAATTGCTGTTTTTTGCCTGTTTTAGGGTTTCGAAGGAAAGGAATATCAAACGGAGTCCAAACAGAATGAAACCTTCGGGAACGTGATTTTCTCAACAAATAAGACCAGAGAGACTTGGACCCTACGTCAAGAAAAGAAACAGGAGGCCACGAGGTAGGGGGGCGCGCCCACCCCCACCAGGCGCGCCCTCCACCCTCATGGGCCCCATGTTGCTCCACCGACGTACTCCTTCCTCCTATATATATATCCACGTACCCCCAAATGATCAGATACGGAGCCAAAACCCTAATTACACCGCCGCAACTTTCTGTATCCACGAGATCCCATCTTGGGGCCTGTTCCGGAGGTCCGCCGGAGGGGGCATCGATCACGGAGGGCTTCTACATCAACACCATAGCCTCTTCGATGAAGTGTGAGTAGTTTACCTCAGACCTACGGGTCCATAGTTATTAGCTAGATGGATTCTTCTCTCTTTTTGGATCTCAATACAACATTCTCCCCTCTCTTGTGGAGAACTATTCGATGTAATCTTCTTTTTTCGATGTGTTTGTTGAGACCGATGAATTGTGGGTTTATGATCAAGTCTATCTATGAATAATATTTGAATCTTCTCTGAATTCTTTTATATATGATTGGTTATCTTTGCAAGTCTCTTCGAATTATCAGTTTGGTTTGGCCTACTAGATTGATCTTTCTTGCAATGGGAGAAGTGCTTAGCTTTGGGTTCAATCTTGCGGTGTCCTTTCCCGGTGATAGTAAGGGCAGCAAGGCATGTATTGTATTGTTGCCATCAAGGATAACAAGATGGGGTTTTCTTCATATTGCATGAGTTTATCCCTCTACATCATGTCATCTTTCTCAAAGCGTTACTCTGTTCTCTTGAACTTAATACTCTAGATGCATGCTGGATAGCGGTCGATGTGTGAAGTAATAGTAGTAGATGCAGGCAGGAGTCGGTCTACTTGTCTCGGACGTGATGCCTATATACATGATCATACCTAGATATTCTCATAACTATGCTCAATTCTGTCAATTGCTCAACAGTAATTTGTTCACCCACCGTAGAATACTTATGCTCTCGAGAGAAGCCACTAGTGAAACCTATGGCCCCCGGGTCTATCTTTATCATATTGATCTCCTATTATTTGTTATTTCCTTTGCTCTTTACTTTGCCTTTATTCTACTTTGCATCTTTTATCATAAAAATACCAAAAATATTATCTTATCATATCTATCAGATCTCACTCTTGTAAGTAGCCTTATAGGGATTGACAACCCCTATTTGCGTTGGTTGCGAGGATTTATTTGTTTTGTGCAGGTACGTGGGACTCACGCGTAGCCTCCTACTAGATTGATACCTTGGTTCTCAAAAACTGAGGGAAATACTTACGCTACTTTGCTGCATCATCCCTTCCTCTTCGGGGAAAACCAACGCAGTGCTCAAGAGGTAGCAAGAAGGATTTCTGGCGCCGTTGCCGGGGAGGTCTACGCAAAAGTCAACATACCAAGTACCCATCACATACCCTTATCCCCCGCATTACATTATTTGCCATTTGCCTCTCGTTTTCCTCTCCCCCACTTCACCCTTCCTGTTTTATTCGCCCTTTCTCTCTCTATCCTCCCTCTCTTTCTCTATTTTCCTCTTTTTCCCTTCTTACTTTTTGTTTGCTTGTGTGTTAGTTTGCTTGCTTGTCACGATGGCTCAAGATAATACTAAATTGTGTGACTTCACCAATACCAACAATAATGATTTTATTAGCACTACGATTGCTCCTCTTACCGATGCTGAATCTTGTGAAATTAATACTGCTTTGCTGAATCTGGTCATCAAAGATCCATTTTCCGGCCTTCCTAGTGAAGATGTCGCTACCCATCTAAATAGCTTCGTTGATTTGTGTGACATGCAAAATAAGAAAGATGTGGATAATGATATTGTTAAATTGAAGCTATTTCCTTTTTCGCTTAGAGATCGTGCTAAAGCTTGGTTTTTGTCTTTGCCTAAAAATAGTATTGATTCATGGAACAAGTGCAAAGATTCTTTTATCTCTAAGTATTTTCCTCCCGCTAAGATCATCTCTCTTAGATACGATATTATGAATTTTAAGCAACTTGATCATGAACATGTTGCACAAGCTAGGGAGAGAATGAAATTAATGATACGTAATTGCCCTACTCATGGTTTAAATTTGTGGATGATTGTTCAAATTTTTTATGCCGGATTGAATTTTGCTTCTAGAAATCTTTTAGATTCGGCCGCGGGAGGCACTTTTATGGAAATCACTTTAGGAGAAGCTACTAAACTCCTAGATAATATTATGGTTAATTATTCTCAATGGCATACTGAAAGATCTACTAATAAAAAGGTGCATGTGATAGAAATAATTAATGTTTTGAGTGGAAAGATGGATGAACTTATGAAATTATTTGCTAATAAGAGTGTTTCTTCTGATCCTAATGATATGCCCTTGTCTACTTTGATTGAGAATAATAATGAATCTATGGGTGTGAATTTTGTTGGTAGGAACAATTTTGGTAACAACGCATATAGAGGAAACTTCAACTCTAGGCCTTATCCTAGTAATCCCTCTAATAATTATGGTAATTCCTACAACAATTCCTATGGAAATTATAATAAGATGCCCTCTGATTTTGAATCTAATATTAAAGAATTTATTACTTCACAAAAGAATTTTAATGCTATGATTGAAGAAAAATTGCTTAAGATTGATGATTTGGCTAGGAACGTTGATAGAATTTCTCTCGATGTTGATTCTTTGAAACTTAGATCTATTCCACCTAAGCATGATATCAATGAGTCTCTCAAAGCCATGAGAATTTCCATTGATGAGTGCAAATAAAGAACCGCTAGGATGCGTGCTAAGAAAAATGCCTTTTATAAGAGCGTGTTCTTCTAGTTCCTATAAAAATAATGAAGAAGATCTAAAAGTTATTGATGTTTCCCCTATTAAATCTTTGTTTTGCAATATGAATCTTGACAATTATGGGACTGAATATGATCCACCTTTACCTAGAAGGCGTTCCAAGAATTCGGAATTTGTTAATCTTGATGCTAAAATTGATAAAAATGGGATTGAAGAAATTAAAACCCTAGATGTTGCTAAACCCACTATTATAGATTTCAAGGAATTTAACTATGAAAATTGATCTTTGATTGATTGTATTTCCTTGTTACAATCCGTGCTAAATTCTCCTTATGCTTATAGTCAAAATAAAGCGTTTACTAAACATATCGTTGATGCCTTGATGCAATCTTATGAAGAAAAACTTGAATTGGAAGTTTCTATCCCTAGAAAACTTTATGATGAGTGGGAACCAACTATTAAAATTAAAATTAAAGATCATGAATTCTATGCTTTATGTGATTTGGGTGCTAGTGTTTCCACGATTCCAAAGACTTTGTGTGATTTGTGAGGTTTCTGTGATTTTGATGATTGCTCTCTAAACTTGCACCTTGCAGATTCCACTATTAAGAAACCTATGGGAAGAATTAATGATGTTCTTATTGTTGAAAATAGGAATTATGTGCCCGTAGATTTTATTGTTCTTGACATAGATTGCAATCCTTCATGTCCTATTATTCTTGGTAGACCTTTCCTTAGAACGATTGGTGCAATTATTGATATGAAGGAAGGAAATGTTAGATTCCAATTTCCATTAAGAAAAGGCATGGAACACTTTCCTAGAAAGAAAATTAAATTACCTTATGAATCAATTGTGAGAGCCACTTATGGATTGCCTACCAAAGATGGCAATACCTAGATCTATTCTTGCTTGTTATGCCTAGCTAGGGGCGTTAAACAATAGCGCTTGTTGGGTGGCAACCCAATTTTATTTTTATTCCTTGATTTTTTATCCTGTTTAGTTATAAATAATTTATCTAGCCTCTGTTTTGGTTGTGTTTTTTGTGTTTAATTAGTGTTTCTGCCAAGTAGAACCGTTGGGAAGACTTGGGGAAAGTCTTGTTGAACTTGCTGTAAAAAAACAGAAACTTTAGCGCTCACGAGAACTGCTGTCATTCTTATTTGGAAAGTGATATTTAGTTCATTATTTTTTAAGATGATTAGTAAATAAATTCCTCACGTCCAGCAGTTTATTTTAGAATTTTTGGGGTTCCAGATCTTGCGCTAGCTACTGATTACTACAGACTGTTCTGTTTTTGACAGATTCTGTTTTTCATGTGTTGTTTGCTTATTTTGATGAATCTATGGCTAGTAAAATAGTTTATAACCCATAGAGAAGTTGGAATACAGTAGGTATAATACCAATATAAATAAATAATGAGTTCATTACAGTACCTTGAAGTGGTCTTTTATTTTCTTTCGCTAACGGAGCTCACAAGATTTTCTACTTTAAGTTTTGTGTTGTGAAGTTTTCAAGTTTTGGGTAAAGATTTGATGGATTATGGAACAAGGAGTGGCAAGATCCTAATCTTGGGGATGCCCATGGCACCCCCAAGATAATCTAAGGACACCTAAAAGCCAAAGCTTGGGGATGCCCTGGAAGGCATCCCCTCTTTCGTCTACTTCTATCGGTAACTTTACTTGGAGCTATATTTTTATTCGCCACATGATATGTGTTTTGCTTGGAGCGTCTTGTATGATTTGAGTCTTTGATTGTTAGTTTACCACAATCATCCTTGTTTTACACACCTTTTTAGAGAGACATACATGATTTAGAATTTGTTATAATACTCTATGTGCTTCGCTTATATCTTTTGAGTTATATAATTTTGCTCTAGTACTTCACTTATATCTTTTAGAGCACGGTGGTGGATTTGTTTTATAGAAACTATTGATCTCTCATGTTTCACTTATATTATTTTGAGAGTCTTAATAGCATGGTAATTTGCTTAGAATCCTAATATGCTTGGTATACAAGATTAATAATAAAACTTTCTTATGAGTGTGTTGAATACTATGATAAGTTTGATACTTGATAATTGTTTTGAGATATAAAGATGGTGATATTAAAGTTGTGCTAGTTGAGTAGTTGTGAATTTGAGAAATACTTGTGTTTAAGTTTGTGATTCCCGTAGCATGCACGTATGGTGAACTATTATGTGATGAAGTCGGAGCATGATTTATTTTTTGATTGCCTTCCTTATGAGTGGCGGTCGGGGACGAGCGATGGTCTTTTCCTACCAATCTATCCCCCTAGGAGCATGCGCGTAATACTTTGCTTTGATAACTTGTAGATTTTTGCAATAAGTATATGAGTTCTTTATGACTAATGTTGAGTTCATGGATTATACGCACTCTCACCCTTCCACTTTTGCTAGCCTCTCTAATACCGCGCACCTTTCGCCGGTAACATACACCCACCATATACCTTCCTCAAAACAGCCACCATACCTACCTATTATGGCATTTCCATAGCCATTCCGAGATATATTGCCATGCAACTTTCCACCGTTCCGTTTATTATGACACACTCCATCATTTTCATATTGCTTAGCATGATCATGTAGTTGGCATCGTATTTGTGGCAAAGCCACCATTCATAATTATTTCATACATGTCACTCATGTATCATTGCATATTCCGGTACACCGCCGGAGGCATTCATATAAAGTCATATTTTGTTCTAAGTATCGAGTTGTAATTGTTGAGTTGTAAGAAAAATAAAAGTGTGATGATCATCATTATTAGAGCATTGTCCCAGTGAGGAAAGGGATGATGGAGACTATGATTCCCCCACAAGTCGGGATGAGACTACGGACGAAAAAAAAGAGAAAGAAAAGAGGCCATATAAAAAAAGAGAAAAGGCCCAATTAAAAAAATGTGAGAAAAAGAGAGAAGGGACAATGTTACTATACTTTTACCACACTTGTGCTTAAAAGTAGCACCATGATCTTCATAGTAGAGAGTCTCTCATGTTATCACTTTCATATACTAGTGGGATTCTTTCATTATAGAACTTGGCTTGTATATTCCAATGATGGGCTTCCTCAAATTGCCCTAGGTCTTCATGAGCAAGCAAGTTGGATGCACACCCAATTAGTTCTTTTTTTGAGCTTTCATATACTTATAGCTCTAGTGCATCCGTTGCATGGAAATCCCTACTCACTCACATTGATATCTATTGATGGGCATCTCCATAGCCCGTTGATATGCCTAGTTGATGCGAGACTATCTTATCCCTTTTTGTCTTCTCCACAACCACCGCTCTATTCCACCTATAGTTCTATATCCATGGCTCACGCTCATGTATTGCGTGAAAATTGAAAAAGTTTTGAGAATGTCAAAAGTATGAAACAATTGCTTGGCTTGCCATCGGGGTTGTGCATGATTTAAATATTTTTTGTGGTGAAGATAGAGCATAGCCAGACTATATGATTTTGTAGGGATAACTTTCTTTAGCCATGTTATTTTGAGAAGACATAATTGCCTTGTTAGTATGCTTGAAGTATTATTATTTTTATGTCAATATGAACTTTTGTCTTAAATCTTTCGGATCTGAATATTCATACCACAATTAATAAGAATTACATTAAAATTATGCCAAGTAGCACTCCACATCAAAAATTCTGTTTTTATCATTTACCTACTCGAGGACGAGCAGGAATTAAGCTTGGGGATGCTTGATACGTCTCCAACGTATCTATAATTTTTTATTGCTCCATGCTATATTATCTACTGTTTTGGACATTATTGGGCTTTATTATCCACTTTTATATTATTTTTGGGACTAACCTATTAACCGCAGGCCCATCCCAGAATTGTTGTTTTTTGCCGGTTTTAGGGATTCGAAGAAAAGGAATATCAAACGGAGTCCAAGCAGAATGATACCTTTGGGAACATGATTTTCTCAACGAATAAGACCAGAGAGACTTGGACCCTTCGTCAAGAAAAGAAACAGGAGGCCACGAGGTAGGGGGGGTGCGCCCACCCCCACAAGGCGCGCTCTCCACCCTCGTGGGCCCCCTATTGCTCCGCTGATGTACTCCTTCCTCCTATATATATCCACGTACCCCCAAACGATCAGATACGGAGCCAAAACCCTATTTCCACCACCGCAACTTTCTGTATCCATGAGATCCCATCTTGGGGCCTGTTCCGGAGCTCCGCCGGAGGGGCATCAATCACGGAGGGCTTCTACATCAACACCATAGCCTCTCCAATGAAGTGTGAGTAGTTTACCTCAGACCTACGGGTCCATAGTTATTAGCTAGATGGCTTCTTCTCTCTTTTTGGATCTCAATACAACGTTCTCCCCCTCTCTTGTGGAGAACTATTTGATGTAATCTTCTTTTTGCGGTGTGTTTGTTGAGACCGATGAATTGTGGGTTTATGATCAAGTCTATCTATGAATAATATTTGAATCTTCTCTGAATTCTTTTATGTATGATTGGTTATCTTTGCAAGTCTCTTTGAATTATCAGTTTGGTTTGGCCTACTAGATTGATCTTTCTTGCAATGGGAGAAGTGCTTAGCTTTGGGTTCAATCTTGCGGTGTCCTTTCCCGGTGACAGTAAGGGCAGCAAGGCACGTATTGTATTGTTGCCATCGAGGATCAGAAGATGGGGTTTTCTTCATATTGCATGAGTCTATCCCTCTACATCATGTCATCTTGCTTAAGGCGTTACTCTGTTTTTAACTTAATACTCTAGAAGCATGCTGGATAGCGGTCGATGAGTGGAGTAATAGTAGTAGATGCAGGCAGGAGTCAGTCTAGTTGTCTCGAACGTGATGCCTATATACATGATCATACCTAGATATTCTCATAACTATGCTCAATTCTGTCAATTGCTCAATAGTAATTTGTTCACCCACCGTTCAATACTTATGCTCTCGAGAGAAGCCACTAGTGAAACCTATGGCCCCTGGGTCTATCTTTATCATATTGATCTCCTATTACTTAGTTATTTCCATTGCTCTTTACTTTGCCTTTATTTTACTTTACATCTTTTATCATAAAAATACCAAAAATATTATCTTATCATATCTATCAGATCTCACTCTCGTAAGTGGCCTTATAGAGATTGACAACCCCTATTTGCGTTGGTTGCGAGGATTTATTTGTTTTGTGCGGGTACGAGGGACTCGTGCATAGCCTCCTTGTCGGGTGGTAGGTGCGACATATGCCAACGGGTGGCTTATCATTGTGGGAGCCAGTAAGACGTCGTCGGTGCCTGGAAACAGGATGAGGCGAAGACATGCATGCCGGCGAATCTTACCCAGCTTCGGGGCTCTCCGTGGAGATAACACCCCTACTGCTGCTCTGCGGGGTCTCCGCATGATCACTAGATGGACAAGTAGCTACACAATGCTCCTTGAGTTGTCCGATGGGAGGAGGAAGAAGGGCACGGCTAGCTTGCTCCTTCTCCTTGTGTGGTGTCTAAGGCTAGCTGGGGGTCCCACCCTTTGCATGGGTGCCCCGGGGGGTTTATATAGGCCTACCCCCCGGGGGTACAATGGTAATCCGACTGGGCGCGGGGCCCAGCCGTCTATGACTACGCTCGCCGGCTTCTGCGCCGACTGCTGGGGCCCGCCGGCTGGTGGGTCCCGCCAGCTGCCAACTCCTTGGCAACAGGCAGGCCCCACTGTCAAGGGTCTTGTCGGTGGCTGGTTACTGTTGCCTCAACCTGATGACGAGGGCTTCATCGAGGTAAGCGTGGCTACAGTGCCACCGTCGGGCGGGCGATCGCTGTAGCCTTACCGTGTCTTGTCTCCTTAATGGGGCGTCTCCTTCGAGGGGGGAAGCGAGCCGGCTGCGGGAAGCCGGCCCTGTCTCGGGCCGACTGGGGGAGGCCTGGCCGCCTTCGGGCGTCTCTCTGCCCGAAGGGGCCCACTGCCCGTGGGCTGCGCTGGCGGCCCGTCGTGGGTGATGTCAGGGTCAACATGGCAACAGTGCCGCGCCGGACGGGTCATGCCCACTCCGTACGGCGCACTGTGCCAGGCGTGCTCCAGGATTCGGGGGTGGCAGGCTTCACTGTAGCCACGCCCCGTCACACCGCCTCTAGGTGGATGCAAACTTTGAGGGTATGGTCTCGACCGCTTTATGGGAGCCAGCTTCTTGGAGTCGGCCTTCTCGCGGCCGGCTTCTCGAAGTCGGCCCTCCCATGGCTTTCTTCATGAGGGCTAAAGTCGGGCCGTCTTCCGAAAGCCGGCCTGGGTGACAGCCAGCAAGGGGAAGGCGGCCCCATGTCTTCGATTCTTGAGAGCCGGACGGGCTCGTAATTTTTTCAGAAGGGCCAGGGGAAGTCGGCTAGGCTACCCATGGCTATTTACTCCGACAGTAGTCCCCGAAGCTGATCGAGCTTCGAGGCGGACAAAGGGACGAGAAGCTTGGTCAGCCCTGAAGAGCCAGCTTTGCTGCGGATGCCGATTTCGGGGAGCCCTGCGTCTTGCAGGCGGGAAAGTGGTTGACCCGCGTGCTGACCGCGGGCCCTCCCACGGGCCACGTGGCAGCGAGACCTTGCCGGCGCACGTGCGCGACGGGACGCCGCCTCAGGACCGGGCCCACCACTCCTAGGCCTCGGCCCGAATGCTGATCTTCTGCGGCCCAGGTGGACCGCTCGCCTTCCCGTGGCGATTTTATTTCGCCATTAGGGCGCAATAAACGCGAGACGTGGGGGAGTGGGCATGATCGATCCCCACGTTTCCCCATGCCGTGCCTCCTCGACTCCGCCACGCGAGCCTATAAGTAGGGGGAGGAGGGGGAGAGACAGAGGTTCGCACGCTCTCTCTTGCTCCGCCCCTTCTCGTCCTCCTTTCTTTCTCTCGTTGCCGCCGCAGCCTCCCGTCTCAGCGCCGCCGCGCCGCCACATCGTCTTGCTCCGATGGCGCTGTCGAGCTCGTGGGACGGCTCCAACGTCCATGAGGACCATGTTGAGTTCCTCCGCCAGACTCGGCGCCTGCCCGACGCGAACCTCGTGCGGGTCCGCCTGGCGCCAGAGACGGAGATCTCGCCGACACCGGAGGAGGGCGAGCGGGTCTTCTTCCGCTCGCACTTCCTGTGCGGCTTCGGCCTTCCGGCGAGAGGATTCCTGTGCTCCTTCCTTAAGTTCTACAATCTTCAGCCGCATCACCTCACGCCCAACGCGGTGATGCTGCTGTCGGCCTTTGTCTCTCTCTGCGAAGGTTTCTTGGGGCTGCTCCCCACGCTGGAGCTCTGGGGGGAATTCTTCCAGAGCAAACTCGGCACCGTCGTCGCAGGCGTGCCCGCCCCCTGCGGGGCCTTCATCGCATGAGGAGGTCGGGCGAGAACAACCCGTTCCCGTCCATCCCCCTGATCCAGTCGGTGAAGATCTGGCAGAAGTCCTACTTCTACGTGAAGAACATCGCCCAGCAAGGAGACCACGTCAACCTGCCGGCTTACGTAGCCGGCCCGCCGGCTGGGAGGCAGCCCTCATGGAGTTTCCGGTCCAGGTCACTGTCTCAGGCCGGGAACGCCGCCGTCTCCCGGCTTCGGGTGATGATCCTGTCGGAAGGCCTGAGCGGGGCCGACTTGGTGGTCGCCTACATGGAGCGCCGGATACTTCCTCTCCAAAGCCGGCCCCACATGATGTGTCAGATGAGCGGCCGCTTCGACCCAAGCCGGCTGAGCACCAGGGAGATGCCTCATGCGGAGGTGTCGTACATGGTAAATCATATCTCCAATTGCAAGCTCGCCGAGGACTGGCGATACGGCAAGGTGCCGTATTCTCGCGCCAACCCTCCGCCCGTGGTAAGCTTTCCTCTCTTTCTTCTTCTTGTTGGTAGCAGGCTTTATGATGGCCGGCTTCTGATCGGTCGGTTCTTCTTAGCAGAACCCCCTTCTTCCATCGACGACCAGGGCAGCAGGGATTGAACGCCAGTACATCCCCGACTGCACGGTGGACGACGTCGACGACCCGGATTTGGGGGCAGCCGCCATGGAAGACGCCGTCGTGGGGGACGACGCCGAGCCCGGAGGCACAGGGCTTACCGCCAGCTTCGAGGACTGGCCAGATGATGCCGAAGCCGAAGTCGCCCCGCGTCGCCAGCCGGCGGCCGACCATCAGGGAGCGGGCTTGTCCACCGTGTCGGCTGCCGGCGGTGGCTCACAGAAGCGTCGGGCCACGTCAATCCTCTTCGGCAGTCGGCCGAAGAACTCCAAAGCCTCCACCGCGGCAACCAAATGAGATGAGGCGGCCGCGAAAGCGGCCCGCTTCCGCAAGGCGGTGAAGCAGCCTCAGGCGGTCTCAGCGTAATTCGTCGATTGCCTGGTCGCATGCTTTTCATTGTTCTCTCTTGTTCCAACATTCTTCCTAACCTTTTCCCGCTCGCTGGACAGGGCGCCGCTTTCCCTTGAGCGGGGTCCGGGCGGCTCCGTAGTTGGGCCGACTGGAGGGTCTTCGGGCTCCCGCCGCGTGGACCCCCGCGCCGACCTCAGGGAGGCCACGGAACGGAACGCCCGTGAGGCGCGGGAGGAGCGTGAGGCGGCGGAAAAAGCGGCCGTCCAGGCGGCGAGAGAGCAGGCCGACGCGGCAGCCAAGGCCCAGGCGGAGGCAGCGACCGCGGAAATGGAGGCGGAGGGTTCGCGTAACCAGCCTCCGCTGCTCTCCATTCCCCTCCGAGCCATGGCCCCTGACACCCCATTGCCCCTGGCGGAGGAAATCGTCCAAGACCCGCCGCTGACGGAGAGGAGGGAGGACCTCGTGATCTTTGCGGGGAGAGCGCCGCTGGCAGTGCCAACCGGAGCGGGCCAAGGCGGCCAATCGTCAGCGGCGCCAGAGGAGCCTGCCGGGGGTGAGCCGGAGGACGGAGCCGGCTTCGAGGTGCAGCCGGTGACGCGTCGGCGCGCAGGGGGAGGCGCCGCTCCGCCGGAGTCACGCTGAGTTGCGGGCGCCGACCAGTCGACGGAGGCTCTGGAGGCGGCCAGCACCGCCACGTCCGAGTGGACTCCCAGCGGGGGGACTGGCGAGCTGAATGTGGCGGCTCAAGAGGTCCGGAGCCGGCTTCAAGCTCAGGCCGCCCTGCTGCAGCAGTGCACCCAGGAGTTCCTGTCGACGCGGGCTGCCATCCGGGCGAGTCTTTCATTCTTGGCCGCTTTGGCCTCTTGATTTCTTCCGTGGGGGCGCATCAGCGCACCCACTGGGTGTAGTCTCCGAGATTCGGGCCGACTACTGAGCAGTCGGGTCGGATCTTTCTTGACGACTACCTTATTTTTGCTTCCTGTCTGAACTTCGAGGAATATCATAACTCCCGTGCTGCCACCTTCAACTCCCAGGCTCAGGAGTTGGGTCGGAAGACCGACGACCTGGCCAACAGCCAAAGTAAGTGCTTGATCTTGTCTGTCTCCTGTGGGGGCGCGTCAGCGCATCCACTGGGTGTAGTCCCCGAGATTCGGGCCGACTGCTAAGCAGTCGGGTCGGATCTTCCTTGATGACTTTTTCCTTATTGGTTTTTTCTTTCTTCTTCTTTCGTGCTTTCAGGGGCCAACGCCGACTTGAGGAGGGAGCTCGGCGAAGCGCAGGCCGCCCTTCGTACCAAGGACGTTGAGTACGCTGCCTTGGTCCAGGAGCGTGACCGCCTGGCCAAGAAGCTGGCTGACCAAGAGGAGAGCCACAAGGTGGCCCTGCAGAAAGCGCAGGATAGCGAGGCCGCCCTGAAGGCAGAGTTTGAGACCGAGGCGGCGAGCTGGGCTGAGACCCGGCGAGCGTTGGATGAAGGCTTCGGCCGCATCGAGGACTTGATTGATGGTAAGCCGCCTTCCTCGCTCCTCTCCTGCCCCTTGCCGCCTGGTTTTTGGCCTGACTTGTGCTGCTGCCTATTTTCTTGTGCAGACTACTTTCCCGGCTACTCCGCCTTCGCCGCCCAAACCATCAAGGCCCATCACGAGGCGCGCCGTCAGGCGGGGGTCAACATCGCGCCGGACGCGAATCGGACGCTTGAGGAGCAGCTCTTGGCTGTCCAAGCACGGCTGCAGCCGGCTCACCGGATGCTTCGTCGGCTCCAACATGCCGGGGTGCAGGTGTTGGCCGCCCTTTGGCCCAGCGAGACGATCCCCGCACCCCAAGCCGGACTGCCGACTGGCTGGAGGTCGCAGTCGGTCGCTTTGAAGCTTGGAAGGCGTCAGCGACCCGTCTTGGAGCCGGGCGAGCGTTGGAGTTTGTTCGAGCTTGGTACCCAGGGCTGAACCTGGACCAGCTGCGCACTTGGCGGCTGGAGGCCGATGCGGAGCTGGAGGAGGTGCGGCCGGCTATCGCCCAGCGTGCTTCGACGATCGCCAAGTGCACCGACATCAGCGTTTTTGCACCTGAAATCAATGATGATGGCGTTGCCCAGCCAGAGGAGTGGTTCTGGCTGAACCCAGCGGTGGGTGAGGACTCGGCAAAGGAGATCGCCTCCAGCGACGAGGGCGAGGATGACGAAGAAGAGGACGGTGAAGACATCGAGCCGGCTAGTGGAACAACCGGCCGGCCTCAGGCTGACCGTGCCTCCAGCAACGAGGCGCGTGGAAGCGCGCTCTCTGCGGGAGGCTGTGATCAAGCCGAGGTTCGCCAGCCGGCCACTCCTTCAGCCGGCACAACCGTCTCCACCGACCAGCCCGGCTCGTCGGTCGCTTGACCTGCCGTCCTTATTTTTCCTGCTTGTTGCCTTTTGAACAATCTTTATTAAGCTTTCGCAGTTCCACCCACTGGGGGTGTATCCAAACTATGTTGAATGCTGGCCTCTTGGAGGTCTTTTATGTAAATATTATTATGTGCATGTTTGGTTTCCATTCGCGTATGCTTTTTATCCTTAGGCTTTTTCCTTTGCCGCCTTCCCTCCTTGGGGAGGCAAGTACTCGAGCTTTCTTGGATTGAAGTGAAGTGAATGGAAACCGGCCGGCCGGCTACTCTGGTAGTCGGTCGGTGGTAGGCGGCAAACCGGCTTTCGTTATATTAGTCCGTTGGTCCCTGGCCATTTTTCGTGTGGGCATCCTTTCCTGCTTTTGACTCTTGCCAGCCGGACAGCCGGTTCTTGGAACTGCGACTTTGGCAAGAGCTAAGCCTGGGTGTCGGCACACTACTTGTCTGACCGCAGGTAGGACTTCTAATATAACTCCAGTCGGCCAGTCCCCGGGCCGACTAGTCGAACCCGGTGCCGGACGGAACAAGTAAATGAAATGACAAGGTCATAAGCATGATACTTTTCATTCATAGATAAAAGATGGCAGTCCCTGAGCCCTCCTCGGGGGGCCTATTGTCTCGTACTTAGTACAAAAGTTAGCGTGATACATACTGCATTTCAGCTGTAAAACCTTCGGAGGAGGTTGGCGTTCCATGGTCGTTCCGACTCCTTGCCGGAGTCATCTCTCTTGCGTTCCTTCGGCTTCTGCGCGTTGATTAGGTAGTAGGAGTCGTTGCCTAGAGCTCTGCTGATGACGAAGGGGCCCTCCCAAGGGGCTGAGAGCTTGTGCTGGCCGGCTGTTCGCTGGATCAGCCGGAGCACAAGATCGCCCTCTTGGAAAGATCTTGGCCTGACCTTCCGACTGTGGTAGCGGCGCAAACCCTGCTGGTAGATGGCAGACCGGCTGAGGGCTAACAGCCGGCCTTCTTCCAGCAGGTCGACACCGTCTTCTCGTGCTTCCTTGGCCTCCGCTTCCGTGAACATGGTTACTCGAGGCGAGTCGAACTCGATGTCGGTTGGGATGATCGCCTCGGCACCGTACACGAGGAAGAAAGGAGTGAAGCCGGTTGACTTGTTTGGGGTAGTGCGCAGACTCCAGAGGATAGCCGGCAGCTCATCAAGCCAACAGCCGGCTGAACGCTCCAGTGGTACGACCAGTCGGGGCTTGATGCCGGAGAGGATGAGGCCATTGGCTCGCTCGACCTGGCCGTTTGACTGCGGGTGGGCGACGGACACTAAGTCCATTCGGATACCTTGGGCTGCGCAGAAACGTGCCAAGGCTCCTTTGGCAAAATTCGTGCCATTGTCGATGATGATGCTGTGTGGCACGCCGTACCGAGTTGCTATGTCTGCGATGAATGTCACAGCAGTCGGCCCATTCAGCTTCTTGATCGGCTTTGCCTCAATCCACTTGGTGAATTTGTCCACGGCGACGAGCAAATGTGTCATGCCGCCGCACGCCGTCTTGAATGGGCCCACCATGTCCAGTCCCCAAACGGCGAAGGGCCAGGTGAGGGGAATGGTCTTGAGTGCCGAAGCCGGCATGTGTTGCTTGGAGCTGAAGAGTTGGCACCCTTTGCAATATTTAACTAATTCTCTGGCATCATCCAAAGCAGTCGGCCAGAAGAAACCATGGCGGAAAGCTTTGGCGACAAGTGATCTTGAAGCCGCATGGTGGCCGCATTCTCCTTGGTGAATGTCTCTGAGGATTGCGATGCCCTTGTCTTGCTCGACGCACCGTTGGAGGACTCCAGTGACACTGCGCTTGACGAGTTCTCTGTTGATGATTGTGTATGCATGGGCTCGACGTTGGACTTGTCTTGCCTCTGTTTCGTCAGCCGGCAGATCTTGGTTTACTAGGAAGTTGAGGATCGACTGAGCCCATGACGGAGCCGCGACTTCTCCTACTGCCAATATGGCTACTGCCACCAGGGTGGGCGGGCTGGGTGATGAAATGTTGGAGTCGGCCGCCGGCTGTTGTGTTGGTGCAGTCCCCGGGCCGCCTACTGCAGTCCCCGAGCCAGGTGTGGCAGTCCCCGAGCCGGTTGCCAAAGTCCCCGGGCCGACTACTGAAGTCCCGGGGTCGCCTGCTTGCTTCTTCGAGCCGGACCCGGCCGCGTCGGGGTCAGGCGGTACGAAGATGGAATCGGACTCTGGAGACGACTTGATGTACGGGTTGAGGAGGCATTGTAGAGCGACGCCGGTTGGTATTGCTTGCCGAGTGGAGCCTATTCGAGCCAGGGCATCGGCTGGCTCATTGTCGGCTCGCGGTACGTGGTGGAACTCGCATCCTTCAAAGTATCCGCTGAGTTGTTGAACCAGGAAGCGGTAGCTTGCCATATTTGCGTCCTTGGCATCCCAGTCGCCGGATGATTGCTGGACCACCAAGTCCGAGTCGCCATAACATAGGATCCGGCGAATGCCGAGTTCTTTGGCAAGCCGGAGCCCGTGTATTAGCACCTCGTACTCGGCCACGTTGTTGGAGGCGGCAAAGTGAATTTGCAGCGTGTATCTGAGCTTGTCGCCTTTGGGAGAGGTAAGGACGACACCGGCTCCCAAGCCGGTGCGCATCTTGGACCTGTCAAAGTGCATGCGCCAATGGGTGGAGTCGGGAGCCGGCGGCAGGTACTGGGTCTCAGCCCAGTCAACGAGGAAGTCGGCCAGTGCTTGGGACTTGATGGCGGTGCGGGGCTGGTAGAAGATTGTGTAAGGGGCCAGCTCGATGGCCCATTTCGCCACCCGGCCGGATGCGTCCCGGCTGCCTATGATCTCGGCCAGCGGGGCGGTGCATACGACCGTGACGGGATGCTCTTAAAAGTAGGGCTTCAGCTTCTTGGCGGTGAAGTACACGCCGTAACACATCTTCTGGTAGTGCGGGTAGTTCTGCTTTGAAGCGGACAGCACCTCGCTCAAATAATACACCGGCCTCTGGACCGGCTGGGCTCGGCCTTCTTCTAGGCGTTGGACTACGATGACGGTGCTGACCACCCGGCTGGTTGCGGCAATGTAAAGGAGCATGGGCTCTTTCTCAGTCGGCGCCGCTAGGACGGGTGGCGTGGCCAGCATCTTCTTTAGCTCGTGAAAAGCTTGGTCGGCCTGGTCGTTCCACTTGAAGTGAGTGCTCTTCTTCATGAGGCGGTAGAGGGGGAGAGCTTTCTCTCCGAGCCGGCTGATGAAGCAGTTCAAGGAGGCCAAGCAACCGGTGAACTTTTGGATGTCTCGAAGCTTGGTGGGGATCGCCATTCTCTCGATGGCCTTGATCTTCACCGGGTTGCATTCGATGCCACGTTCGGAGACCAGGAAGCCTAGGAGCTGGCCGGCTGGTACTCCGAACACGCATTTCTCGGGGTTGAGCTTGATTTGGAACTGGCGTAGGTTCTCAAACGTTTCTTTGAGGTCTTCTAGCGAGGTGCCGCGCTTCTCCGTCTTCACCACAATGTCGTCCACGTAGACGTGAGCATTTCTGCTGAGTTGCTTGAGGAGGCACTTCTGCATGCAACGCTGAAAAGTGGCACCGGCATTTCTTAAGCCGAATGTCATAGTCAGGTAGCAGAAGGCTCCAAATGGCGTGATGAAGGCGGTCTTCAGGCGGTCGTCCGGATCTAGCTTTATCTGGTGATATCCTGAGTAAGCATCCAAGAAACTCAACAGCTCGCATCCGACCGTGGAGTCTATCACTTGGTCAATCCTCGACAGGGCAAAGGGATCTTTAGGGCAGGCCTTGTTGAGGCTTGTGTAGTCTATACACATGCGCCACTTGTTGTTCTTCTTTAACACGAGGACCGGGTTGGCAAGCCACTCTGGAAAGAAGACTTCCATAATGAAGCCGGCTGCCAGAAGTCGGGCTATCTCCTCCCCTACAATCCTTCTCTTTTCCTTTGATAGTCGGCGGAGGGGCTGCTTGACTGGTTTCGCGTCTATTCGGACGTGTAGTTTGTGCTCGGCGAATTCCTTCGGAACACCCGGCATGTCCTTGGGGGACCATGCAAAGATGTCCCGATTCTCACGGAGGAAATCGGCGAGCTCGCCTTCCTATTTGTTGTTTAGGTTTGCCCCGATGACGGCGAACCTCTCTGGGTGCTCGGGGTCAAGAGGTATCTTCTTCGTATCCTTGGCCGGCTGGAAAGATTCTTGACCATCATGCTCCTTGGGATCGGGGGACACAGCCGACTGCTTGCCGGCTATGGCCACGACTCGGTCCAACATCTTCTTTTCTTTGGCAATCACAAGCGACTCGGCCAGCCGACTGCTGGCTGCTGCGCACTCAGAGGACTTCTTGTAATCGTCGGCTACGGTGATGATGCCTTTGGTGCTTGGTATCTTCATCTTGAGGTATGCATAGTGGGGGACTGCCATGAATTTGGCCAAGGCAGGTCGGCCAAGCAATGCATGGTAAGGGCTCTCCAGGTCCACCACTTCAAACCAGATCGCTTCCCGGCGGAAATGCTCCTTGTCCCCAAAAAGTACATCAATCTTGATCTTGCCAATGGGGGCGCAGGACAGGCCGGGTACGATGCCATGAAACACTGTCCGAGTAGGCATGAGCTGCTTCGTCTTGACATTTAGCTTCTCCAGGATGTCACGGTACAGGATGTTGATGCTGCTCCCGCCGTCTATCAGCACGCGGGAGAAGCGGGCAGCGCGTCTGTCCGTCGCGAGGGTGGCTTCCAGGACCAACGCATAAGAGCCGGGAGACGGCATCACCTCTGGATGGTCGGCCCGGCTCCAGCTGATGGGTTTTTCTGACCAATGCATGTGTCCGGCAGGGTTGGCAGCGACCACGCTGACTTCCTGGTGCTCTCGGCGTTTGCTGCGCCGGTCTTCGGGCTGGCTTGTAAAGACGATGTAAGTTGCTTGCTCGTTGGGGAATTCGCCGTGCATGGCTCTGACTGCGGGCCGAGCGGCCGGAGGCGGCGGGCCGACAGGCGGAGGCGGTGCGAGCCCTTCGCCTTTGGAGATTCGGGTGAGCCAATGGCACTTCCGGGTTGTGTGGTTGGACGGTTTCGCGCCGCTATGGAATTTGCACGGGGCGTCGAGAGTTTGCTCGTAGGAGAAAGCCGGCTGCCAAGCCGGCCGGCCGCCCTTGGGCTTCTTGGGCGCGGGTCGCCCTTCAGGCAGCGTGTCTTCGACTGTGGCCACCTACCGACTGGCGGGAGGCGGCGCGGGGCCCTTGCGCTTGTGGTCGTTCGAGTGTGGGCGTCGGCCGGAATCCCCAGCCGGTGTCTTGGGCGCCGGGTTGAGTACTTTTCCGGACGCGTCTACCCGGAGCTCGGTCTTCATTGAGGAGTCGGCGGTGGCGTACTTGTCTGCTATGTCCAGAAGCTCGTCGAGGGTAGTCGGCTCGTCGTAGAGAAGCTTGTGCTTGAGGAGGGTGCCTTCTCGGCACCCGGCTATGAAGTATTCTATGGCTTGCACCTCGTGCACCCCTTCGCAAGAGTTGCGGAGCTCGGCCCAACGCGTGAGGTAATCGCGAGTAGACTCGGCTGGGCCCTGTACGCACAGGGAGAGCTGCCTGGGCTTGGGGGCCCGCTTGTAGGTGCTGGTGAAGTTGCGGACGAAGGCTTCTGTGAAGTCTAGCCAGCTATTGATGCTGCATGGTTTGAGGCTGTTGAGCCAGGTCCGTGCCGTGCCTTGCAGCATGAGGGGCACGTACTTCACGGCAACGCACCGGTTGCCGTTGGCTATGCTAACCACTGTGGAGTAGTCGATCAGCCAATCTTCCGGCTTCACGGAGCTGTTGTACTTGGGCGTGTCTCTTGGGAGCGAGAACCCTTTGGGGAAGGGCTCATCGCGGATGCGGGGGCCGAAGCAAGGCGGATCGACATCGTCTTCTTCTTCCAGCGCCAGGGATCACGCCAGGCGGCCGATCCGATGGCGGGCGTCGTTCTCGCCGACTCCTTCGCGGCGACCAAGTCGGCCGCTGAGAGTCGGGCGCGCCACTAGCGGCGGGGTGGGATATCTCTCTCCACGGGGTTGAGGCGGAGGTGGGTTGCCGCGCCATTCCATGGCTCGGGGATGGCCGTCCCCGTCTCGCTCGATGGAGATTCGGGTCCGGCTACGGCTGGCCGCCGGCTCTTTCTCGCGCCGCGCACGTGCGTTGCTCGTAGTCGGTGTCCGGGACGTCGCGCCGTGGTCTCAGTGCGGAGGAGGGCTTCCCGCGCGGGCGTCGGCTTCGTGCCACCGTGCGGCCGCGTCAATCAGTTGCTGGATGCGCTGGGTCAGGTGGGGGAGTTCTTCGGCCTCCAAGCCGTCCAACTCGTCCACGGACGCCTGGGCGGCACGCAAGTTCTCGAGCGGAGTGGCATAGACCGGGCGGTCGACTCCCAGCTTGTCGGTGATGACGGCGCCGCGTTGCTTGACAATGCCGGCCTAGCTTGGCCCGCCCGGGGCTGGCATGCCGAAGGCGGCACGGTCAGCTTCGCGCTGGTAGGCCTCAGTGAGGCGTCTCACGGAAGCCAGCCTCCGGCCCTCTGCGAGGAGGGCGAGGCGACGCGCCTCCAGTGCTTCGTCGTCGGCATCAGCCGGGAGGGGGGTGGACAAGTCGTGGGCCGCTGCGTGCGGGGCGTCGTGGGCGCTCTCGTCAGTAGCGCCATCGTGGCCGATGACCATCACCTCGGTGGTGACAGCGTCGCAGCCATCGGCTCGGGGAAGCGGGTCATTGTAGATCGTGGCGTTGGTGGGGAAGGTGTCGAACGAGGCCGTGTCAGAGTCGACAGGCATCGGATCGGTGGAGCCAACCGACTCCAGATCCACAGCGGGCTCGCTGGATACATGGAGCTGGCCGAGGAGGTTGGCGAGGTGGTCGGTGCCCGCATCGAAGGCGAGCTCGTCGGAGATGAGGGTTTCGTCGAGGAGATTGGCGAGGCTGCTCGCCGCGCAGATGCTGGTGACGCCTTGCAGCGCGTCGCGGCAAGCGCCATCAGGCGTGCCGGGCTGGCTACGCTCGCTGGGGAGGAAGAGGGTTCCCGTCCAGATCAGGTCTCCGGACGACGGTGCACCTGGCCCCACGGTGGGCGCCAAATGTCGGGTGGTAGGTGTGACATATGCCAATGGGTGGCTTATCATTGTGGGAGCCAGTAAGACGTCGCCGGTGCCTGGAAACGGGATGAGGCGAAGACATGCACGCCGGCGAATCTTACCCAGCTTTGGGGCTCTCCGTGGAGATAAAACCCCTACTGCTGCTCTGCGGGGTCTCTGCATGATCACTAGATGGACAAGTAGCTACACAATGCTCCTTGAGCTGTTCGGTGGGAGGAGGAAGAAGGGCACGGCTAGCTTGCTCCTTCTCCTTGTGTGGTGTCTAAGGCTAGCTGGGGGTCCCACCCTTTGCATGGGTGCCCCGGGGGGTTTATATAGGCCTACCCCCCGGGGGTACAATGGTAATCCGACTGGGTGCGGGGCCCAGCCGTCTGTGACTACGCTCGCCGGCTTCTGCGCCGACTGCTGGGGCCCGCCGGCTGGTGGGTCCCGCCGGCTGCCAACTCCTTGGCAACAGGCAGGCCCCACTGCCAAGGATGTTGTCGGTGGCTGGTTACTGTTGCCTCAACCTGACGACGAGGGCTTCGTCGAGGTAAGCGTGCCTACAGTGCCGCCGTCCGGCGGGCGATCGCTGTAGCCTTACCGTGTCTTGTCTCCTTAATGGGGCGTCTCCTTCAAGGGGGGAAGCGAGCCGGCTGCAGGGAGCCGGCCCCGTCTCGGGCCGACTGGGGGAGGCCTGGCCGCCTTCGGGCGTCTCTCTGCCCGAAGGGGCCCACCGCCCGTGGGCCACGCTGGCGGCCCGTCGTGGGTGACATTAGGGTCAACATGGCAACAGTGCCACGCCGCACGGGTCATGCCCACTCCGTACGGCGCACTGTGCCAGGCATGCTCCGGGATTCGGGGGTGGCAGGCTTCACTGTAGCCACGCCCCGTCACATCGCCGCTAGGTGGATGCAAACTTTGAGGGTATGGTCTTGACCGCTTTATGGGAGCCGGCTTCTTGGAGTCGGCCTTCTCGCGGCCGTCTTCTCGAAGTCGGCCCTCCCATGGCTTTCTTCATGAGGGCTAAAGTCGGGCCGTCTTCCGAAAGCCGGCCTGGGTGACAGCCAGCAAGGGGAAGGCGGCCCCATGTCTTGGATTCTTGAGAGCCGGACGGGCTCGTAATTTTTTCAGAAGGGCCAGGGGAAACCGGCTAGGCTACCCATGGCTATTTACTCCGACACTCCTACTGGATTGATATCTTGGTTCTCAAAAACTGAGGGAAATACTTATGCTACTTTGCTGCATCATCCCTTCCTCTTCGGGGAAAACCAACGCAGTGCTCAAGAGGTAGCAGTTGTCATAAGGTCAGAATACAACTCTGGGTCGTCCTTTTACCAAGGGACATGGCTATTCGAACAGATAAACTTCCCTGCAGGGGTGCACCACATTACCAAACATGCTCGATCCCTCTGGCCGGGCACACTTTACTGGGTCATACCCGGCCTCAGAAGATCAACACATCGCAACCCTACCTAGGCACAACAGAGAGGTCAGCACGCCGGTCTAAATCCTAAGCGTGCAAGGGTCTGCGCCCATCGCCCATTGCACACTTGCACGTTGTGTACGCGCTCGGTAAGCAGACCTAGCCTCCCTAGAGGAACAGGTGTTCCAGTCCAATCCGGTGCACGCCGCTCAGTCACTAACGTCAAGAAGGCTTCAGCTGATACCACGACATCGAGTGCCCATAACAGTTCCCACATAGTTGGTTAGTGCATATAGTCTAGTGGCCAGACTCAGATCAAATATCTAGATCTCGTTAAACATGTTATTAGAAGTAACCGCGAATGCCGACCATGGACCAGGCCCACCTGTCTCCTAGGTGGTCGCAACGTGCCCTATCGCTCCACCACAAAGTAATAATCAGGGGGCTGCCGGGAACCCAGGCCCACCACTACCTGGTGGAACCACCCGCTCCTTCAGCCCCTATCTCTGAATCATCAACATAAGTATGTAATAGTATAGTATATACCCGTGATCACCTCCCGAGTGATCATGGCCCAGTAGTATAGCATGGCAAACAGACAAGAGTGTAGGGCCACTGATGAAATACTAGCAACCTATACTAAGCATTAGGATAGCAGGTAAATGTATCAACAATTGTAGCAACAATGACAAGCTATGCAACATAATAGGAGCTATCGAATCAACAAAGTAGCAAACCTAATCCAAGAATAAGAAAGAAGAGAGAGGGCGATAATCAAAGGGGGTTTGCTTGCCAGGAAGCTCTGTTGTACAGGAAGAAGGGTCGTTGGTGACGTAGTCGTACTTAGTGGCATCAGCGCTGGTCTCAGGGTCTACTAGAGAAGAAGAGGGGGGAAGAAACAGTAAGTACGGAGCAATACGCGGTGCTAGATATACCCTAACGTGGTACTAGGCGATGTCGGCGAAGGGGGGAAACATCCGGGAAAGTATTCCCGGTGTTTGACGTTTTCGGACAAACAAACTGGAGGGGGATTGTTGCATGTTCACTATGTTAGGGACGTGTGGCAGACGAACGGACTGCGTTTTCGAGTTTGTCTCATCGTTCTGAGCAACTTTCATGTACAGAGTATTTTCATCTGAGTTACGGATTATTTTATATTAATTTTCAAAGTTTTAAATAATTTCTGGAATTATTACTAATTCGTAAATAAACGTGAAAAAGCTAGGTGCACCCGGTGCAGTGCACCCAGCAATCCACCATAGGATGACATCAGGCCCCGTTGACTGTCCAATCAGCAGTCAATGTTGACCCGTTGACTAGTCAATGGGGCCCAGGTGGTCCCACACGTCATAGTTTTATTAAAATTCTAAACTGATTTATTTAACTTAATTAAAGAGGACCCCTTTGCCAGTTCCTAATAATTTCTAAACTGATTTTATTTAAGTTAGAAAGGTGGGACCCAAATGTCATATACACATTAAACTAAATAACAAGTAATCCTAATCCTAATCTAACAAGGTTGGGCCATATGCAGGGATGCAGCTGACACATGGGCGCGCGACGGCCAAGCGCGGGGCTCACCGGGAGCAGGCAGAGGCGGGGCTGCGGGGTAGAACCGGCGTGGGCGCGTCCGGCGCGCCGGTGGGTGCTGGGCGGCGGCCCGCGGGGTGTGGGCGAGGCAGAGGCGTGACCCTGGTGGAACCGCGGGTCGGGGCAGGTGCGGTGCCTTGATACCGGGTGTTGGCATGGTCGAGGGTTGCAGGGGACGGCGCCGGTGACGAGCGGGCGACGGAGGCGAGCAGCGGCGGCCGCGCAAGAGCAACAGTAGTGCAGCATAGCAAGCAACAGAGTGTAGAGTAGCAGCAGCTAGCAAGGGTGCGGGGCTAGGTAGGAGCAGCGGCAGAAGTAGATGACAGGGGCGAAAAGGGCGGGTGCGAGCAGGCCCGGGTGCGTGTGGTGCAAAGGTGGTGACGGCAGGTGGAGGCAGGGCTCCGGCGGTCGGAAGAAGCGGCCATGGGGAGCGGATGGTTCTGCGGGAGCACCCTGGGCTAGCCGAAGGCAGCGACAGAGTGTAGTGGCTGCGGTGAGCATGGGGCGGCGGTTGTAGTGGCTAGTGAGCGGGGCAGCGGAGGTGCGGTCGGCGACCTACGATGAGCCCAGGCACTGGCGGGCAGCGGCGGACATAGTAGGCAACAACAGCGGGGCGGGTAGCAACGACAGTGGCGGACACGCGTGGCCTATGGCGATGAAAGCAGGGGAGAAGGGGGAACGGGCGGTGGCTCACAGTGGGGTCGTGGAGCAGGTCAGGGAGCCCGGAGAGGGTCGATGGCGATGAATCAACGCGGCCGAGCTCGGTGGCCGGAGTTGGAGGAAGGCGGTGATCTGGTGATGCAGCAGCGTGGAGCTCAATCCTGTGGTCGTAGGCGATGCAGGGGAGGCTGGCACGTCTTCTAGTGCAATATCAGCTGGAGGGGAGTTCGATTGCCACGGCAACAAGGCAGCACACGACGACGGTGGCTCGGGTGTGCGCGGGGGGGGGGAGGAGAAGCGGCATGAGGGAGGATGAAGTGGGGGTGCTAGGGTTAGGAGAGGGGTCGACAGAGACCTTATCCGGCTCGAGGGCACGCGGATGAGTGGCACGTGGCCAACCCCAGCCATGGACATCGTTGGCACGACCACAACGCCTCTGATGAATAGAGGAAGAAGACAGGGTGCTAAGGGAGTCCTGGACTAAGGGGTCCTTAGGCGTCCGTCCTGTTAGCATGGGCCGGACTGATGGGCTATGAAGATACGAAAACCGAAGACAGCACCCAAGTCCAGATGGGACTCTCCTTGATGTGGAAGGCAAGCTTGACGACCGGGTATGTAGATTCCCTTCTTTTTAACTAACCTTGTGTAACCCTAGATCCTCTCGGTGTCTACATAAACCGGAGGACTTAGTCCGGATAGGGCACTCATTATCATAGCCATACGAGCTAGACCTCTAGGGTTTAGTCCTTATGATCTCGAGGTAGATCAACTCTTGTAACACTCATATTCATCAATATCAATCAAGCATGACGTAGGGTATTACCTCCATAGAGAGGGCCCGAACCTGGGTAAACATCGTGTCCCTTGTCTCCTGTTACCATCGACCTTAGATGCACAGTTCGGGACCCCTACCCGAGATCGGCCGTTTTTGACACCGACATTGTTGCTTTCATTGAGAGTTCCTCTGTGCTATCGCTAAAAGGTTTGATGGCCCCTTCGATCGTCAATAATGACGCTGTCCAAGGAGAAACCTTCCTCCCTGGACAGATCTTCGTGTTCGGCGGCTTCGCATTGCGGGCCAACTCGTTTGGTCATCTGGAGCAGATCGAAAGCTACGCCCCTGGCCATCAGGTCAGATTCGGGAGCTTGAACTACATTGTGGACGTCTGTGGAGACTTGATCTTCGCCAGATTCGAGACCACGGCAGCCACTCCCGGTCACCCAGATGATCATGACCTAAATATGTCATCTGGCCGCATCTAGGAGATTGCTCCCATAACCGCTCTTGCCCTAGATCCAGAGCAAGCCGCGCCATCCAAGGACGGGAGGATTGATCCCACTACGGAGGCCACAGATTCCATGGCGTTGGAGCCACACATAGACTCAACCTCTCATGATGTCTTGGTCACCGGAACTCCTGACTCGTCTCCGGCTGTAAGTTCCAAACCACGTGAACCCGTGGATGCCGAGCTTGATCATTTGTCGATCTTCGAATTTAGCGCCGCAGACATCTTCCAGCACTCGCCTTTGGGAGATGTGCTAAACTCGTTAAAGAACCTGTTGTTGACAGAGGACTCACAGCCGAACTATATCCGGCTCGAACCAGGGGCTGGCGGTGGAGAATTTTGCTTCCCAACCACCACCCACTTCATAGCCACGGTCGAGGATTTGACCGATTCACTTGATTGCGACTCTGAGAACATTGACGGTATGGACGACGATGCCGAAGACAACGAAGACCCCGTTGATACAGCTAATGACCAAGATGAACGGGAAGATGGGCAGGTTAGCCCTGGTAAGCAGGCCAAGTACGAAGATTCAGAGGACGACAATTACCTTCCGCTCTCTGAGGATGAGGTGAGCCTCGGCACCGAGGACTTTATCGTGCCTGAGGAACCCCTTGAGCAGGAGCGCTTCAAGCGCCAACTAATAGCCACTGCAAGGAGCCTAAAAAAGAAGCAGCAGCAACTTCAAGCCGACCAAGATCTACTCAATGATAGATGGACCGAAGTCCTAGCCGCCGAGGAATACAACCTTAGTGGGCCAGCCAAAAGCTACCCGAAGAGTAGATCGCTACCCCAAGGCGACGACAGGGCACTCGAGCCCGCGCCATTATCACACAAGACGTCAGGTCAACCACAACTTGGTCCCGGTAAAGCGGCAACTCAAGCCGAACACCAGACCGCCCCACCTCAGCGTAAAGGCAAGAACAAAATAGCTTGGGGTTGTGCACATGACCGTCACCAGGACCCGGGTAGCAGAGCCGGACACCCAAGAGTGACCTACGAATCGCAAGGACATACCTCAACACACCGACGGCCACTGATTCGGACGTGACAAACCTAGACACGCCCGGGTCGAAAACCGCAAACGGACTCCATCGGAGGTACGCCGCAGTGTGGCCCAACATAGAGGAGCCGCACACCCTCTTTGCCTCACAGACGAAGTAATGGAGCATCAATTCCCAGACAGGTTCAAACCCATGAACATTAAATCATACGATGGAACAACGGATTCCACGGTATGGATCGAGGACTTCCTCCACCATATCCACATGGCCCGTGGGGACGACCTTCATGCCATCAAATACCTACCACTAAAACTCAAAGGACCAGCTCGGTACTGGTTAAACAGTTTGCCCGAAAATTCTGTTGGCAGATGGCAAGATTTGGAGGACGCCTTTCGCGAAACCTTCCAAGAAACATATGTCCGACCACCGGACGCCGATGACTTAAGTCACATTGTCCAGCAGCCCGGAGAGTCAGCCAGGCAGCTCTAGAGTAGGTTCTTAGTTAAAAAGAACCAAATCGTCGATTGTCCGGACGCGGAAGCCCTTGTGGCCTTTAAACACATCGTCTGGGATGAATGGCTTGCACACCACCTCAGTCAAGAAAGACCTAGATCCATGACAGCCCTTACCGCTCTAATGACCCGCTTTTGCGTGGGAGAAGACAGTTGGCTCGCTCATAGAAGCAATAGCGCCAGTGACTCGAGCACTTCCGAAATCCGAGACGGCAACGACAAGCCACGACAAAGTAAACACAATAGTTGCAATGATAATGAAAGATCACGCGACACAGTGGTCAACGCCGATTTAGCAATCCTAAGCATGGTCAACGGAAAAAGGCATTCAGGGCGAACAGAGACGGACCATCCAACCTAGACAGGATACTGGACCGACCCTACCAAATTCACAGCCACCCCAATAAACCAGCTAATCATACCAACAGAAACTATTGGGTCCTCAAGCAGGCCGGCAAGCTCAACGCTGAACACAAGGGAAGGGGGCCGCTAGGCAATAGGGACGACGGAGTGGTTCACCAGCCAAGTTCCGAAAGCCAGAAACAATTCCCCCCGAAGATCGATCAAATCCGAAGCAGAAAGAGCAGTTCGGCTTCCGTTGCCCATCTCATATGCCCGTTAAAACTATAAAGCGCATACATAACTACGCGCTTAAGATACCATGGGCATTGGCGGAAACATAATACTGACAAGTCTGCGGGCACTGAGGTAACATTTTTATCTACTTTCCTTTTTTCTTTCTTTCTTCATTACCTCTTAAAAATAGGTGGCGCAAAGGAGAAACATCTAAAACCGACTCTATCGGAGTTCAGATCCATACACTCACCTATGGGGCTACTTCCTTCAAGGATTCCCCGCGCCGAGGACAGGCGGCGCAGATGTGCGACAGAAGGTCCAAAATAACTTTTTGTAGACCGCACTCTTTTTCGAGCCTGTAACATGCCTTTTTCCTCTGCCTTCGACCCAGGGCATATCAAATAGCCGGAGTCGTGGCCCTTATATATATCAAGTAATCTTTGGCATGTCGCTGAGGTCCTAGTTCACATTACCAGTATTATTTATCTGCGTCTTTCCACAATCGAACAAACCTCCTATGGTTGTTTCACAGATATACCCCGGCTCGAACTTGCCAGGGGCTCGGTACGGGAACAATTGAGTTGCCAACAAAAGTCCAAACAACTTTTGCAGCATACTTCAGTGTCGCGAGTTTGGCCTTATATGCATCAGCTTCGAATCATGTCTTGGGTCAATAGTTGGGTTGCTCGACTCCTGTGCTTGCTATCCTACGTTCCTCTCTATCGGCTAGGGTAGTAAAGGGAGAACTAATGTGATTGTGCTTCTGGTTCACCTGGCTCAGCACCTCAGTAGAGAAAGACGAAAACTGACTGTCATGATGCGGCGAGAGCTGGTCAACCACTCGATGACTTATCGGAATCTCTAGCGATTCCTTTGTTTCACACGAAGGACCTCTTTTCGGTCAAATATGTTCACGCATCGTATGAATAAGCCGCATACATACCAGGGGCTATGTCGTAGACCCACCATAAAATTCCTATGGCTAAGTGAAAGTGTTAACGCCCTATAGTCTAGTTGCCTGGTTCGCCGCATTGACACCTCCTTCACGGACCAAGATGTTGGGTTAAGAGTGATCAAGTGCTTTTCCGAACACTCCCGTACTTTCCACGAGGGGGCTGAAGCCGACGACTGGAAAACTTTCAGATTATATTAAAATGGCCGCATAGGAGGAACACAAACTTTCGAGAAATATATAAAAAAAGATTAACTATAAAATTGTCTCGTACAATTCTCATACACCTCACTCGAACATTATGTCTTTCGAGCACTGGCCCTCTATCAAGCGGGCGGCCACTAGGACGTCTTAAAAATAATGCTCCGGTTCTTGGTGGTCCTTGCCCTTGGGTGGACTCTTCGCTGCAACATCGATGGCCTTCATCTTCCCCCAGAATGTCTTGACTCGGGCAAAGGCCATCCGTGCACCCTCGATGCACATCAACCGCTTCACAACGTCCATACATGGCACCGCATCAACAAGCCGTTGCACCAAGCTGAAGTAGCTATTGGGAACAGGCTCAGTTGGCCATAACCGGGTTATGATGTTCTTCATGGCAGCGCCGGATATCCTATGAAGCTCGGCCCATTGGGACATATGCTCATTTAGCAAAAGGGGGCGCTTCGACGCGCTGAATTGTGACCAGAAAAGATTCTCCATTGCATACCCCTCTCGCGCCTCGTAAAACTGCGCTGCATCGGAGAACTCTTCGGCAAGTCTAAAAACTCGTCCGAAGAACTCCATAATTGGTTAAGCTGAGCATAGTTCAAATCGCCAAACTTAGTCTGTAGCAAAAATGGCTCACCAGCCGCAATCTCCCTTGCTTGCCGGATCTCCTCAGGGGCGGCTCTGGATTCAGACCGCGCTTCCCTCGCCTCTCGTAAGGCCTTGTCAACTTCAGCCATTTTTGCTTCATTCTCCTTCTCAAGGAGGTCACAGCGGCTAGCAGCATTTTTTAGTTCGAGCGCCATCGTCGATATCTTCTCCTCGTCTTGGCGCCGAGCAGCTTGTTCGGCCTTTAACTCAGCCGATGCCTTTTCGGCAGCCGCATTACTACATCGGGCCTGCTCCTTGGCCCGGGCTAGCTCCGCCTGAAGAATTTCAACGGCAGCAGCACCATCTACAACCATGCATATGACAGTATATAAATTTCAGCATTATGCTTCTATCACAAACATGTATGTGAATGGACTGCCCCGAACACATACTTTGCGATTCGTCAAGATGCACATTGACTAACGCAATGTCATCCTCGGCCATATCAAGCTTCCGTTGCAGCTCGGCAATATCCGTAGTCTGGGAAGTAGCCAGGGGAGAAACAACCTGTGTTCAAGTCAATCAGATTAGTCCTTGAATGTTTCTTCTTGATCCTCCGTTCGCCTCCCACAGGAAGCCAACCTGAGTCTCAGCGGCTACTATCTATACACAGGTGTATTTTGCGAATAAAACACAATTGCACATATTACAGTACAAACCTCGAAGCCTCTTATTAGGCTCGCAAAGGCCTCATCCAATCCGCTCTTCGCGGACTGGACCTTTTCAACCACCATACTCATTAAGGTACGATGTTCTTCTGAGACGGATGCATGCCGGAGCATGTTCGTCAAGATATCCCGCGCCTCTGGGTCTTCGGAGGCTGCTATAAGAGTACGGCCACCCTTTGAAGGGATCCGTTCATACGTCTCCGACTGTATATCGGATTGTCCGGGACCCTCATTGTTGTCCCCTGGACCTTGGGCCACCGAAGGATCACCTTCGGGCAATGTCTTCATCATCCCTTGCACCACTTGTTGGTCGGGGGAGACCCTCCGCGACGACACCTCCAAATCGTCCGCCCTATTGGACGGGGAATCCGATGGGGGCGTTTCACTTTCCATCATCTCTGGGAGAAGGTCCCCCGGGGAAAAGGATTGTTGAGGAAGACTATGTGCTGAACTGCAAAAACAAATAATATATATTCCGGGCATTATAAGAAAGGAATGGGACATGTTTAAAACAGCCCTGATTCACTAACAGTTTAGCCTAAGGCTTGTCCTTGTCATGAGACTGCGCTTCGACGTCCTCCAAACCCGAGCCAGCCACTTGAGGCATCTTGCCTCGTTTAGAAGCCCGCTTCTCCTCATTTTTGGAGGCGGCCCTTCTCTTCCTAGGAGGAAGGGAGACATTGGCCCCCCTTCACTTTTGTCTTCGGATGAGGGGACTTTAATTCCTCCAGACACAATGTCCGATGCACCCTTGGAATAGGGGCCATCTTTGGTCCTCTCACTCTCTGCCTCGCCCTCCTTCACAGGCATCTGGTATGGTGCCAGGGCCAGCATCCTTGTTAGAACAGGATTCGCTGGGACCTTGGGCAGAGGGGCCGAACACATAACTGGTTCAGCCTTCTTTGTCTAGCCCTAGAAGAAGATAGCTTGCTTAGTACCACATTACAGTATGCATAATTACAAAGTGTTCGGGAGCCAAGTGCTTAGTGGAGTATCTGGACGGTTGCAGTTAAGGCCAGCATCTTCGGTGGTGTCCGACCAATGTTTCCGCTTCCCAAAAAATAACTTCAACACCTCTTTGTGTGTGGTGCCGAAGAAGTGTTGGAGGGTTTGTGGTACTTCTGGATTAAACTCCCACATGCGGCGAGACCTGCGCTGGCATGGCAGGATTCGGCGAACTAACATCACTTGGATCACGTTGACAAGATTGATGTCTCTCTCGAGGAGGGTTCGGATGCGGCTCTGTAAGTCTGCACTTCATCAACTGATCCCCAGTCTAGCCCCTTGTTGACCCATGACGCAAGCTGTAACGATGGGCCATGATGGAATGTGGGTGCAGCTACCCACTTGGTGATGTGGGGCTCCGTAATGTAAAACCACTCCCGCCGCCAGTGATTGGAAGTTTCAGTAAAAGAACTTTTTGGCCAAGGAGTGCTGGTGAATTGGCTTATCCTGGCACCGCCGCACTCCACCTGTTCCCTGTCGACTACCTTTAGCTTCACACTGAAGGTCTTGAGCCATAAGCCGAAGTGTGGGGGATTCGGAGGAAGGCCTCACATGTAATGATAAATGCCGAGATGTGGAGGATAGAGTCCGGGGCTAGGTCATGAAAATCTAGTCTGTAATAAAACATTAGCCCCCGGACGAAGGGGTGAAGAGCAAACCCTAGCCCTCGGAGGAAGTGGGAGATGAATACGACCCTCTTGCCAGATCTGGGGGTTGGAATAACCTGTCCTTGAGAAAGGAGCCTGTGGTGCACCTCCGCGGTCAAATATCTGGCCGCCCGAAGCTTTGCGATATCCTCCTCCGTGATGGAGGAAGCCACCCATCGGCCTTGGGAGCTGGGTCCGGACATGATGGGAGGCTTGAAACGATGAATCGAACCTTGGGTGCTAGAACTCGAGGTCGGGAAAGCTAAGGAGAGGTTTGGCATAAAAGACGGCTCTTGGTTCCTTTATAAAGGCAGCGGGTATTGAACGCCTCCTCCCAAGCCTCAGAACCTACCTATTCCAAGGAATCTTTCCCGCAGGACGGTTGGGTTACCCACGCTCGTATTGGTGAAAATCCCGCAATTAGGGGACACGATCTCTGCTTTGACAAGACGTGTCAATGAAAACCCCGCCTCGAAAAGTGGGATGGCGGGATGGGAAACGGTTCGAAATAATGACCGAGAAGCATGGTGTCACATTTACTAAAAGTTGTGATGACCCACAAGTATAGGGGATCTATCGTAGTCCTTTTGATAAGTAAGAGTGGCGAACCCAACGAGGAGCAGAAGGAAATGATAAGCGGTTTCCAACAAGGTATTCTCTGCAAGTACTGAAATAAGTGGTAACAGATAGTTTTGTGATAAGATAGTTTGTAACGAGTGTGGGAGTCCTGGATTAGGGGGTCTCCAGACAGCCGGACTATCTCCATTGGCCGGACTGTTAGACTATGAAGATACAAGATTGAAGACTTCGTCTCGTGTCCGGATGGGACTCTACTTGGCATGGAAGGCAAGCTAGGCAATACAGATATGTGTATCTTCTCCTTTGTAACCGACCTTGTGTAACCCTAACCTCTCTGGTGTCTATATAAACCGGAGGGTTTTAGTCTGTAGGACAACATACAATCATACCATAGGCTAGCTTCTAGGGTTTAGCCTCTCCGATCTTGTTGTAGATCTACTCTTTTACTACCCATATCATCAATGTTAATCAAGTAGGACGTAGGATTTTACCTCCATCAAGAGGGCCCGAACCTGGGTAAAACATTATGTCCCCTGCCTCCTGTTACCATCCACCTTAGACGCACAGTTCGGGACCCCCTACCCAAGATCCGCCGGTTTTGACACCGACATTGGTGCTTTCATTGAGATTTCCTCTATGTCGTCACCGTTAGGCTTGATGGCTCCTACTTCATCGATGGCGATGCAGTCCAGGGTGAGACTTTTCTCCCCGGACAGATCTTTGTGTTCGGCGGCTTTGCACTGCGCGCCAATTCGCTTGGCCATCTAGAGCAGATTGAAAGTTACGCCCCTGGCCACCAGGTCAGGTTTGGAAGCTTAAACTACACGGCCGATATCCGTGGAGACTTGATCTTCGACGGATTCGAGCCTCTGACTTGTGTGTCACGCGGTCACGATGAGTACGATTTTGCTCTACCATCGGACAGTGTTCAGGAGATCGCACAGGCAGCCGCTCCGACCCTCAATCGGAGCCAGTCGCGCCGTCCATGGACGGGTGGATAGACCCCGCCGTGGAGGCCTTAGCCTCAGCGGCGATCGAGCCAAACATCGACCTTACCTTGCACGAGAGTCGTGTTGTTAAACTGCCGAATCCTTCTCCGGCCACGGACTCCGAATCGCCTGCGCCCGTTCCTATCGAATCCGACTGGGCGCCGATCATGGAGTTTACCTTCGCGGATATTTTTACCACTCGCCCTTTGGCGACATACTGAACTCATT
>NC_057803.1:440106214-440106730 GCF_018294505.1 Triticum aestivum | reverse complement strand
ACTCGCCTAAGTTTGAAAAAATCCTACCGAGTGGTGATCCAGTCTCCCACTCGGAGGCTTAGCTGTAGTCCAGTACTCGCCTAAGTTTGAAAAAAATCCTACTGAGTGGTGAGCCAGTCTCCCACTCGGGGGCTTAGCTGCAGTCCATTACTCGCCTAAGTTTGAAAAAATCCTACCGAGTGGTGAGCAATCCTCCCACTCGGGGGCTTAGTTGCAGTCCTGTACTCGCCTAAGTTTAAAAAATCCTACCGAGTGGAGAGCAACCCTCCCACTCGGAGGCTTAGCTGTAGTCCAGTACTCACCTAAGTTTGAAAAAATCCTACCGAGTGGAGAGCAACCCTCCCACTCGGAGGCTTAGCTGCAGTCCAGTACTCGCCTAAGTTTGAAAAAATCCTACCGAGTGGATAGAGATCCTCCCACTCGGGGGCTTAGCTACAGTCCAGTACTCGCCTAAGTTTAAAAAAATCCTACTGAGTGGAGAGCAACCCTCCCACTCGGAGGCTTAGCTGTAGTCCA
>NC_057803.1:439752856-439756448 GCF_018294505.1 Triticum aestivum | reverse complement strand
AGGGAGAGGGGCATGCGGCGTCGAGGTTGGGGACGGGGTCGGGGCAGCGGGCGGCGATGTAGGGGGGGTTGTCGAGGTCGGGGTCGGGGGCGGCGTCGAGGTCGCGGTCGGGGGCGGGGGCGGCGTCGAAGGTGTGCGGAGAGCGACGGGTCGCACACGGCAGCCGACGACGACGCAGGGCGGCGACAGCAGAGGAGTAGGGATTTGGGGGAAGTGGCCGTGGGGGAAGAACGAACCGCGCGGTTAAGTTAAAAGTAGCAGTAGCGCGTTCCAGGAAGTGCGCTGATGCTACGGTAGCTATAGCGCGTTTCTTAACAAGTGCTACTGCTATTCCTTCGCATTTTTATTTGCTTTCCATTTAATTTTATTTTCATTAGCAGTAGCGCCTTTGTTCGTAAACGCGTTGCTACAAAACAAGTAGCGGTAGCGCGGTTCCACGTAGATCGCTACTACTATGTGTAGCCTATCGGCTAAGCCGTGGGAATTTTAGTAGTAGCACTTTTGTACTCGGGCACGCTACTGCTATAACTGTATCTCTAGCGCGGTTTAAAATACCGCGTTGCTGCTAATTAGCACCAGCATGCGTTTTTATCCCGCGCTACTGCTAATGTTCTGTGTATAAGGTTTTCCCTAGTAGTGACAACATCAGAACGGATAAGAGTAGCATAAAGTAAAGTAAAAGTAGTAGTGTTATCAACCTCGGCCGGAGATCCTTCCTCGACTCCCTGCGAGAAAGCAATCCCAGAGCCATACTATCCATTTCTCATCACAATCCATTTCTCATCACAAGTATCCAGTTCTAGTTGTATCGATCGGGATACAACTCCAAGTGTCCGTTACTATAGGACAGGCTGTCGATAGATGTTTCCTTCCCTGCAGGGGTGCATGAACTTACCCATCACTCTCAATTAACTCCGGCCGGACACACTTTCCTGGGTCATGCCCGGCCTCGGCCAAACAATACGCCGCAACCCGATCTAGGCTTAATAGAGAGGTCAGCACGCCGGACTAAACCTATGCCCCAGGGGTCATGGGCCATCACCCCGGGAACTCCCGCACGTTGCGTGGGTGGCCGGTGAGCAGACCTAGCTACCTCCTTCAAAAAGGCAGGTGCTTACACAGTCCAACCCGGCGCGCGCCGCTCAGTCACTAACATCTATTAAGCTTCGGCTGATGTATACGACACAAAACGCCCATACTATGCCCATGTGATGGTTAGTGCTATCAGGCCATAGGCCCCTCGGATCAAATATCCAAATTGTAGTGGATTAGTAACGCGCGGACAAGCAGAGACTCACGAAAGATGTGACCCCGTCGCACCGTCTCGAGTACTTGCGGCAAGGGCTAAGAATGCCCGGCCACGCGTCGTAAGTATCTCGCGGGCACCTTCCAGGTCAACCCGACTCCACATCACTCGCTATTAAGCTCGCGCGGGTACCCCTCGAGGCCGAGCCATCTTTAGTAACATGATTCAGTGTAAAGTCATAGTAACCATAGTAAGTGTGTGTCTAACACCAAGGGGAAAACCCGAGGAATCACCCCCGGTGAATTCCACTCGATGTTATCATCAAGGTGAACGTAAGAGGATCCACCCTCGAGGTTCACACTTGAGGGGTTGCACGACGGAGCCGTAACGGAAGTGGTTAAGGAGGAAATCACCCTCGATGACCTCGACCGTATAGCTACACTACAGAGATCTCATCAGGAGTGATGTAAGAGGTTCCACACTCGACACTCGATGGTAACTTTGAAGAGCCGTACAACTAGGGTGGGGGGTGATGTGCGGTGTCGGGGCCTGGACGTCGATCACGTTGATCGAGTCATCAAACATAAAGCGGGGCAACTAGGACACAGTGGGGGTCACTGATGGATCTCTAACCAACCTATACTAAGCAGTTTAGGAGAAGCAGGTAAGGTATGAAAGCAGGTAACAACAACAGGCTATGCATCAGAGTAGGATCATACATAAAGCAATAGCAGTTCTAATGCAAGCATGAGAGGGAAAGAAATGGGCGATATTGGAATGCTCAAGGGGGTTTGCTTGCCTGGTTTCTCTTGCAAGGAGGGGTCGTCGGGGATGTAGTCATACTCAGTCGCATCAACGTCGGTCTCGGGGTCTACCGGAGAAGAAGAGGGGGGAAGAAACAATAAATATGGGGCAAACAAAGCATCACAAAATATAACAAGGCAAAACACGGTGCTAGGGGTGACCTAACGCAGTACGAGGTAATACCGGTGAAGGGGGGAAATATCCGGGAAAATATCCTTGGTGTTTCGCGTTTTCGGACAGATGAATCAGAGGGGGAAAGTTGCGATTTCGCTATGCTAGGGATGCATGGCGGACGAACGGGCAGCGTATCCGTGTTGGTCTCGTCGTTCTGAGCAACTTTCATGTAGAAAGTTTTTCTATCCGAGCTACGATTTATTTTATATTAATTTTAAAAGATTTAAATCATTTTTAGGATTTATTTAATTATTTAAACTCAACATTATCCAGAATAGTGCATGCTGATGTCAGCATGACGTCAGCAGTCAATGTTGACTGTTGACATAGTCAACCTAACGTGTGGGCCCTGTGGGACCCACCTTTCATTCTCTTTTTAGGTTAATTAAGGTTAGGTCAATTAATTACTATTTAATTAAACTAACAGGTTAATTAGATTAATTAAATAGGATTAATTAACTTAATTAATTAATTAATTTTATTATTATTTATTTATTTTTAATTATTCTTTTTTTAACGTTCCAAGGGCTGGCCCCCACATGTCATAGGGCCTAGAGGCCAATCGGGCGCCGCTAGCGGGCGTGGGCATGGGCGCCCGCCCGAACACACGGGCGAGGCCATGGCCGACGATGGCCACCAGGGCGCAACGGGGTGCCGGCACGGTGTGGGCGGAGGCCCAACGGCGGTGGTGTGGAGTTGGCCGGCGGCCAGGAGAGGCGGGGGAGGGCCGCGGTCGCGGCGGTAGGCGAGGATGGCGTCGGGGTGAGGGCAGTTGCGCGGGGAGGCCCGAGCGGCGCGGTGGACACCGAGGAGGGAGCCCGGCCATGGCAGCGGGCTGGCACGGGGTGCGCGACCCAGGCACGGTGCGGGGAAGGACGCCGCGAGCACGCGCTTCGGTGCGGGCAGTGGCGGCCGGAGCAGGGGCGCGACGAGCGAGCAGCAGGAGGCGGCGGGCGGTCAGGCGCGTGCGCGTGAGTACAACGACATGGCAAGGGAGAGGCCGGGGCGTAGTGGCTGCGGCAACGGGCGGACGCGGCGCTAGGCAGTGAGCAGCAGCGACCAGTAGCAGAGGTCGCGGGCACGGCTTGGGGAAGCCGAGCGCGGCAACCGCACGCAGAGCGCGCGGGCGTGGTGGCTGTAGCGGGCGCGCTCTCGATGGCGGCCGCGGCCGTGAGCGCGAGCACGAGCGCGCGCGGGCGAGCAGGGGAGGAGAGAAGAGAGGGACGCGCGCTCACGGGGCCGGTAGGGGACGGGCAGTGGGGCTCGGGGTGGTCGACGGGGACGACGACGATGTAGAGGAGGAGGCGACGAGGCAACATTGGCGATGGAGGAGCGATCCGGTGAGGGGCGCTGACGAGGTGGCGACGG